>NW_027331982.1:1527527-1827527 GCF_048418815.1 Hemitrygon akajei
GAATTAGGGTGACGATGTAAGCAAATCGCTCAGCTATTGACTGCACCGGCACGTTATCTTCACTATCCCGTTATTTACATGTTACAGAGAAGATGCTAATTTACGGAAATAGGGCTGAAGACGTAAGCAGATCGCTGAGCTATTGACTGAACCGCCACGTTATCTAATCTGACCTGTCATTTACATATTACAGGGCAGATGCTACAATGACTTCAAAGTAATCATTTACAATGGAGCCCTGCAACTTAAAAACAGCATTTCAAAGTGTTCAACAGCAGGTTTTTCTGCTTATTAAAATAACTAGCCTTCCAAAAGTTCCAATTCCAAATTCCCAGTTCAAGTACGCACCAAGTTATTCAAATGCCAATTTACCTCTGAATCGTGGTTTTATCGTATCGGCTGTAGGTACGCTCATATTTCGATCTATTTAACCGTGAATCCACATGGCCGGTGTGAAATCCGTGTCTCCCTCTGAAATTAATAATAAATGAAACACTCAAAACTACACAAACTAAAAACGCAGCGAAAGCAAAGCAAATAACCGGGCTCACATTTTTTCCTTCCTTCAAACCATCGCAGGGAATTGGAGAATTTAGAATAAACAACTTGCAAGGCTTCCATCGTCTCATGCTGTAACCATCCATTAACTCAGTCTCCATGCTTCAGTGTGTGCAAGGACAGAGGGATCGAACAGTATCAACGACTTTCTAGATTGGTCGGTGCTGTGAGACACTAAAGCTCTAACCCAGATATCCAGCGAGACAGCCAGAGGGAACCACCGCACAGAAACAGGGTCTTCAGCCCGTCCGGTCAGTGAGGAATTATTTAAACTGCCTACTGCCATCGACCTCACCCGGACCGTGGCCATCCATATCCCTCTCATCCGTGTACTTCTCCAATCATCTCTTAAACGTTCACATCGGAATCTCAATAAGCATTTGCGTAGGCAGCACTGTCTACACTCTGGGGTCCATCTGGGTGTAGAAGTTTCCCCTCCTATTTTCCTTAAACATTTCACATTTCACCTTCACCCATGATCTACAGTTGTATTCTCGCCGAACATCAGTGGAGAAGTCCCGCTTGCATTTACACTCTCTATACTCGTCTTAATGTTGTATACCTCTATCAAATCTCCCCTCGGTTGTATACCTTCTACCCGCTCGGAAATAAAGTGCTAACATACGTAATCGTTCCTTTTAATTCAAAACATCCAGTCCCGGCAATAGCCGGGTAACTTTGTTCTGTATTCGTTCAAACGTATTTATATCTGCCCAGTTGGTAGTTGAGCAAAAACACAACAATATTCCTAATTAGGCCTCAATAATTTTTTAAACAGTATCGACATAACACCCCACCTCCTGTACTCAGTACTTTCGTCTATGAGGGCCAAAGTACGAATTTTTTTTTTTCCGCGACCTTGTCTAACTGCGCCACAACTTTCATTGAATATGGACCTGCATTCCCAGATTCATTTGTTCTATCGGACTCCTCAGTGCCCTGTTTCTCAGTGTGTCAGATCAGGACCTGGCTGGTCCTCACAAAGTGCAACATCGAACACTTGTGTATGTGTTAAATCCGACCCGCCGTTTTTCAGCCCGTTGTTCAAATTGGTCCAGATCCCGCTTAATGCTCCGTTAGTCTTCCTCACTGAGGAGAAAGAGACTAACGAATGTAAAGAGACGGCGGCGAGAGTCTCAGAAGGACGGAAGGGAGAGAGAAGCAGCCGAGAATTTAGGAGAGGAGAAACGGTAGAGGGCGAGAGAAACTGAGCGAGACGGGGTGGGGCGGGGTAGAGGGAGAGACCGAGGGCTTAGAGAAAGACCAGGGGGAGGGAGACCGGGGAAGTCGAGAGATCTGGAGTGAGAACAGATATTTGTGATGTGGAAAGATCAGTGTGAGGAGGAAGATTGGAAGAGATCTCGGAAGGGGAGAGCCCAAGACAGCGGTGAGGGGAGTAAGATATGAGTGAAAGCGAGTAGGGAGAGTAATTGGCCGGTGGGGGGGAGGTGGGTAGGGGAGATTGGCGGATACAGAGAGACGCGAAATTAAAATACTTGGGAGCGAAATAGACACTACGGGTTGAGAGAGAGACTGGGATGAGGTCGGTAAGTGTGAGTCAGAGAATACTGTCCATAAATGCACTGAGCGATTAGAGGACGTTCCTTTCTGCAGGGAATTCTGGGATTACAGCGCTTCCATTCTAAAGTCCTTCAGAAACAAGCAACCCGTGTCATCTCCGCTGACCTCTCTCACCCCGCCTGCTTAACCACTCTCCTTCCCACACCGTATCCTCGATCTCGCTTTCCTAAACTGGTCTTCGCGGTCTTCACCCTCTCTCTCCGTTTCTGTGATCACATCCATTGGCTCCTGTTACGAACGCCGCAAAGTAGTATGATGAAACACACTGAGTCATGTTAGTAATGGGACATTCTGGACAATTTACAAGTGGGTCCTTCTCCCCGGGTCCCTCTACCCATCTGTCGGCTATATAACCTGCCCAACCAGAAAGGGAAGCAATGGAGGCTTACCTAAATGACTCTTTCGCGGCGGGCATTATCCGACCCTCATCTTCCCCTGTAGGGGCAGGATTCTTCTTCGTGGGGAAGAAGGACAGCTCTCTGAGCCCCTGCATTGTCTACCGTGGCCTGAACCACATCTCCATAAAGAATAAGTCTCCACTGCCCCTTATCACCTCTGCCTTCGAGCCCCTTCACGGAGCCACAATTTTCTCTAAGTTGGACCTGCGGAGTGCCTATCACCTGGTCAGGATAAGGGAGTGAGATGAGTGGGAAAACAGCGTGTAACACCCCTCTTGGTCATTTCGAATACCTGATCATGCCATTCGGCCTCATCAATGCCCCCGCTGTTTTTCGAGCCCTGATAAACTACGTTCTTACGAAATTTATTAACCATTTCGTTTTCTTTTATTTGGACGACATCTCAGTCTCCAGGAACACACGCACCATGTCCGTCAGGTTATTCAGAGGCTTTTGGAAAACAAGCTATTCGTTAAGGCAGACAAGTGCAAGTTCCATGTCCGTTCCGTCAGTTTGCTGGAGTACATCATTAAGAGCGGCCAATTGAGGGCGGATCCGAAAAGATCCGGGCGGTGGCGGAGTGGCCAAAACCCCACGACGCTTAAGCAACTCCGGCGATTTCTGGGGTTCGCAAATTTCTACCGTCGCTTCAACAGGGATTACAGCCGGATGGCAGCGCCCCTTACTCGATTCACCTCTCCTGCGACCCCTTTAAACTGGACCCCCGAAGCGAACTCGGCCTTCTCGGAGCTAAAGATGCTTTCACTTCCGCTCCCATCCTGGCCCAACCTGACCCTTCTGGTCAATTCCTTGTGGTAGTCGACGCCTCCGACTCTGGGGTGGGAGCGGTCCTGTACCAACTCTCCAGCCCAGACCAAGAGTTCCGTCCCTGCGCCTCCTTCTCTCGCCGCCTGTACACCACCCCCTCCCCCCAGAACAGGAACTACGACGTAGTGAACCGGGAGTCACTGGCCGTCAAACTCGCTTTGGAGGAGTGGAGACACTGAACATCCATTCATCGTCTGGAAGAACAACAAGAACCTCGTATAACTCCAAAATGTCAAACGCCTGACCTCCCGCCAAGCCCTTTGGGGATTATATTTTGGCCGTTTCAGATTCACACTCGCCTCTCGTCCTGGTCCCAAGAACGGGAAGCCCGAAGCTCTCTCTCTCTCGTCAATATATCTCCGAGGAGGGCCTTCCGAACCCCGAGACCATCCTTCCACCATCAGGTGTGGTGGCTGCCCTCACCTGGGAGATGGAATCCATAGTCAGCGAGGCCCAACGGACTCATCCTGACCCAGGGAATGGACCCGCCAGTCGTCTCTTCCTGCCCGACGCTGTTCGGTCTCAGTTTATTCAGTGGGGGCTGTAACGTTCTCGCTCGGGTGTGAAGTAACGCCGAGGTAAACGTCGAGATAAACCAGAATCAATGCAAACGAGACCGCAGTAAGATTAACCATTTACTGTTCACTCTTCACATTAATGCATGGTGAAAACTGTTGAAAAACAATACAAGATTGGTACAGTGTTTGTTCCCTTCTAAATATCACATTTACATTGTGAATACTTGCAAAGGTAAAACTACAATAACTACATTACATTAAAGTGCAGCATACAGTCAGAATCTAGCTGCTCCATTGGCTGCTGTTAGATACACTTCAATACAAACTATCCCGACTCTTTAACTGACGAAAGGTAAACCGTACCGACCGTCGTTACTTTTAACAGAATCGGCGTTAACTTTTTAACTCAAAATACCGATTATCTAATGACTTACAGCGTTGCTTTCACTGTGTCTTGGTGCATAGAGAGACCCTAGTCAGCGCTATGGTGGCACATGTGAGTGACCCCCACCCTTGCGTGAATTTTAAACCGGTAATTTCCCACAAGACGCGGCGAACCCGGATGTGACGTCATCGCAGCCGCGATGTATTACAGACAAATCAATTGATTTAAACAATCCTAACTTTAACTAAAAAATGTTAACAAATTACTACGCGAAAATATTATAAACTAAATAACTGCCATAAAGTCAGCACACTCCCCGCTTGACCTTCGTAAGGTCACAATGAACATAATACAAACTTCAGTCTCTAAATCAGTCATTAGGTACAAGTAGAATGACTTCTGTAACAGGCCTTTGGTAAATTTTCCCATCGCCTTGGTCGGTAGTTTTCAACTCGACTTTCCTGACATGTCCATCCCTACTAGCGAATGTGGCAGTGATTCTGGCCATTGGGAAGCAGTTGCCGGCGATTTGCTTGTCCCTGAGCAGGACTAAATCTCCAACCTGAAGGTTCCTTCTCCATTGCTTTGTGTACAGGTCCTTATCGGAGAAGTCCCCTGGTGGAGGGGCAGCTCCTGCCTTCTGCGTAAGGAGCATTGATGGCGACAGTATGAAGGGTTTTCCGGGTCAGAAGACACGGGTAGGAGTGGTCGTGCATTCATAATGGCTGTGACCTCTGCCATTGGTGTGCCCAGTACCTCGGGGGTCGATCGGATGCTTTTGCTGCATCTCAGGTCTCCTTTCCGTGGTTTTTAGCAAGGGCGTGAACCGCTTGACTGCCTGCTCTTTGTTGTTTGGCAAGCACTGGCGTGGTTCTCTGAAAGGTAGTGGGGCGACCCCACTATTTGCTTTGTCTCTGAAGACCTTGTGTCCTCCGTTTTTAAGATGATGGCGTCTTGAGCCGATGGAGCAAGTTTATTATCGTGCTCCTTATGAGCAAAGACAGACTGACCCAGCGTCTCGTCAGTTACTTTGCGCTTGTTAAAGCCTTGTGGTGCTTCCTGGACGCACATGGAACTTGTGCGGGGTTGAAGAATCATATGGCGGCTACTCTCTAGCACATTGGTCTTGAGTGTGTTAACCGTTGATTTGTGTTCGTTGCCAGGGCACACCTCTCCTATCACCACCCAGCCCAGATCCAGGCGTTGGGCAAAAGGGGGCGTCGTGTGGTCCATTGACCTGCTGCCTAACCTTGTGTACCCGGAGAACATCCCTCCCTAATAGCAGGAGTATTTCTGCTTTTGGATCCAGCTCTGGGATGTGTTTGGCGATGTGGTGGAGATGTGGTTGGTGTAGCACCGCACTTGGCGTCGGGATCTCAGTGCGGTTATTCAAGATTTTCTCGCACTCTACGAGTGGGGGGAGACAGATGAGGACTTTACCATCCAGGGACTCGATTTGGAAGCCTTCGGCCCTCCTTCCGTAAGTTTTCATGTTGCCTGAGCAAGTTCTAAGGTAGTAGGGGAACTGCTCACTCTCAATGTTGAACAAGTTAAAGAACTCTGGACGGACTAGCGAGCGGTTGCTCTGATCGTCCAGAATTACGTAGGCTTTGATGGCCTTGTCTTTGGCTCCCTTAGGGTACACCTTAGTGAGACAGATCTTTGAACAAGAACGGCTTGCCTGAGCTTGACCGCAAACTTCCGTACAGCTCGAGCTGACAACAGTTGTCCTGGAGTGAGCTTCTCCCTCCCCGCCGTCCTGTTGTGGGGGTGAAGGAGCGTTGTCAGTTTGCGGTGACGGGCCAGGATGCATGGCCCAGTCGTGATTAGTGCTATCACATTCCAGGCACTTCACGGCGATCGTACACTCTCTCGCACAGTGAGAGGTCGAGGAACAGCATCTAAAGCATATTCCTTTCTCCTCGAGGAGGGCCTTCTTCTCTTCAAGGGGTTTTCCCTAAACGTTCTGCATCTTTTGAGGGGTGGGGTTTGTTATGCAATGGGCAATTCTTGGCTAGAGTCGTTGTTAGTTGTAAGGACTTGAGTTTTAAGCGCTGAGACTGGTTTAGTAATGTTGGAATTATTCGAAGTGGATTTATCTGGCTTGGTGTAAATTGTACTGCTTCCTGGACCTATGAGGCTAGGATCGTTTCGCTTCTTCGCCTCCTTGCACACAAACCTGGTGAAATACTCGAAGGGAGGAAATCGACCTTCGTGTTCTTCCTTGTAATCTGAGGCAACGGACAACCACCTGTCCTGCAGCCCAAATGGAAGTTTGTCCACGAGTTGTCTAATCCCGGTTGGAGTGTCTAGGTATACTAGACCAGCTGAGTGGCCATCTTCTTTGGCGCCTTGAATCTCCATGAGTAAATCTCCAAATTGTCTTAGCTTGGTGTGTTCCTTGGCTGACACCTTAGGAAAATTTCCAAACGTTGGCATAGCGCCGCCTCAATAATTTCGGGGGCTCCGTAGCCCTCCTGAAGTCTCTCCCATGTTTTCTTCAATGCTAGCTCGGGTTTGTTGATGTACACTGAACGCATGCGTCTCACCTGTTCGCATGATTCTTTTCCCAGCCATTTTGCCATAAGATCCAACTCCTGGGTTGCTCTGAGCTGGACTCCGTCGATAGCGTTGGTGAAAGTGGAGTACCATGCACGGTAATTTTCAGGTTATCGTCGAACTGGTATAGTCCTGAAGTGACGAGATCCCGTCGTGCGAAATACCGTGCTACGGATTCGTCTGCAAGTGGCGTGCGGGCTGAGGGAACATGTCTGCAGGTACACTACTGAGGGCGTACATCTGTTATGGAATTTGCTGGTCTGGACTCAGTCTTTGCCTCTCTTCTCCCCAAATCCGGTAAGTTCGGTGTCGAGAAGTACTTGTCGTGAGCCCTTGCATTCCTGGGTTCATCGCGGAGTTGCGAGGGTAAATTATCTTCCTCGGATGGACGTGATGCCGTCGGGCCTCTCCAAGACTCCTCATGAAGTGGGACGTTATCGAATAAGTAACGAGAGGAAGAAAGAGTCTTCCATTCCATTTGAGATTGGACATAGTCCCTTGTACGTTCCAATCCGATCTTTTCTGAGGTAGATTTTCCGTCCTTCGGGTCGTGCATTTTCTTCGGCGTCTTCTATTAACTCTGCTTCCACCTCGGCAGCTGCTGCTTCTCGTTCTAGCTTCAGCGCTTCTAACCGTGCCTCTACCCTTTTCCTTTCCAATTCGTTTTCGGCTTCTCTGGCAGCCGCTTCCTTCTGGTTTTCGGCTTCTCTGGCAGCCTTTTCCTTCTGGTTTTCGGCTTCTCTGGCAGCCACTTTCATCTTTACTTCTAATTCTTCTTTGGCAAAGCGCGCTCGCACCTTGGCGGCTTCTGCTTTCGCTCTTGCTTGGGTGGCCTTACTTGATGCCCTACTGCCCCTGTCGCAGATGACGATGTCTTTGACAACGACTTGATGCTGGATCGGGTTGACATGGCTGCACTTTAAACACCTGAAAATGCCGCTTTTTCACTGTAACGTCTCGCTCGGGTGTGAACTAACGCCAAGGTAAACGTCGAGATAAACCAGAATCAATGCAAACGAGACCGCAGTAAGATTAACCATTTACTGTTCACTCTTCACATTAACGCATGGTGAAAACTGTTGAAAAACAATACAAGATTGGTACAGTGTTTGTTCCCTTCTAAATATCACATTTACATTGTGAATACTTGCAAAGGTAAAACTACAATAACTACATTACATTAAAGTGCAGCATACAGTCAGAATCTAGCTGCTCCATTGGCTGATTTAGATACACTTCCATACAAACTATCCCGACTCTTTAACTGACGAAAGGTAAACCTTACCGACCGTCGTTACTTTAACAGAATCGGCGTTAACATTTTAACTCGAAATATCGATTATCTAATGACTTACAGCGTTGCTTTCACTGTGTCTTTGGTGCATAGAGAGACCCTAGTCAGCGTTATGTGGCACATGTGAGTGACCCCCACCCTGCGTGAATCTCAACCGGTAATTCCCCACAAGACGCGGCGAACCCGGATGTGACGTCATCTATAAAGTATCTATCTATCTATCTATCTATCGCAGCCGCGATGTATACAGACAAATCAATTGATTTAAACAATCCTAACTTTAACTAAAAAAATGCTAACAATTACTACGCGAAAATATTATAAACTAAATAACTGCCATAAAGGCAGCACAATCTCCCCTACTGATCCCCCATGCTCCTGTCTAATCTCTCTTCACAATGCTCCGAGCCTCCTGTGGGATCTCTCTTCCCCATCCCCCTTCCTTCTGTGGGATTACCCTTCCCCATTCACCTTCCTCCTCTGGGATCTGTCTTCCCCATCCCCCATCTTCCTGTGGGATTTCTCTTCCCCCATCACCCTTCCTCCTGCAGTGCTTCTGTTCCCATCCCCCACTCTTCTTGGGGAATCTCCCCTTCCACACTCCCCTTCCTGCTTTTGGATCGCTAGTCCATCCGACCTCTTCTTGTGGGATCTCTCTTCCCCATCCCCCTTCCACCTGCGGAATCCCTCTTCCCTATCTCCCTTTGTCCTGTGGGATCTCTCTTCCCCATACCCATTGCTCTAATGGAATATACCTTCCCCATCCACATTCCTTCTTTGGGACCATTCGTCCATCCGACCCTCCCGTGGGCTCTCCCTTCCCATCCCCCTTCCTCCTGTGGGTCCTCTGTTCCATCTCCCCTCTTGATATGGGATCATTCTTTCCCCTCCCCATACCTCCTGAGGTATTTTTCCTATTCACCAACCATCCTCCTGTATGATCTCTCTTCCTCCTCATCCTGTCGGATCTCTCTACCCCACGCTCCTTCCTCCTGTGGGATCTCTCTTTCCCATCCTCTTTAGTCCTGTTGGATCTCTCTTCACCATCCCCCTTCCTCCTATTGGGCCTCTGTTCACATCACCCCACTTCCTGTGGGATCTCTTTTCCCCATGTCCAACTCTCTTATGGGATCTCCCTTCCACATCCCCCTTCCTGCTTTTGATCGTTCTTCCATCCGACTCCTCCTGAGGGCTCTCTTTTCACCATCCTCCTTCCTGCTGTTGGGCCTTTGTTCCCATTCCCCTCTTAGAAACATAGAAACATAACAAATAGGTGCAGGAGTAGGTCATTCGGTCCTTCGATCCTGCACGGCCATTCAGTACGATCATGGCTGATCATCCAACTCATAACCCTGTACCTGCTTTCTCTCCACACCCCCGATCCCTTTAGCAACAAGGGCCATAACAAACTTTCTCTTAAATATAGCCAATGAACCGGCCTCAGCTGTTTCCTGTGGCAGAGAATTCCACAGATTCACCACTCTCTGTGTGAAGAAGTATTTCCTGATCTCGGTTCTAAAGGCCTCCCCTTTATCTCTAAACTGTGACCCCTCGCTCTGGACTTCCCAACATCGGAATCAATCTTCCTGCATCTATCCTGTCCAATCCCTTTAGAATTTTATACGTTTCAATAAGATCCTCCCGCAGTCTTCCAAATCCAGTGAGTATAAGCCTGGTCGATCCAGTCTTTCTTCATGTGAAAGTCCTGCCATCCCAGGAATCAATCTGGTGAACCTTATTTGTACTCCCTCTGTGGCAAGAATGTCTTTCCTCAGATTAGGGGAACAAAAACTGCACACAATACTCTAGGTGCGGTTTCACCAAGGCCTTGTACAACGGCAGTAGAACCTCCCTACTCCTGTACTCAAATCCTTTTGCGATGAATGCCAACATACCGTTTGCCTTTTTTACCGCCTACTGTTCCTGCATGCCCACCTTCAATGACTGGTGGTACAATGACACCCAGGTCTCGTTGCACCTCCCCTTTTCCTAATCGGCGATTTAGATAATAATCTGTTTTCCTGTTCTTAAAACCAAAGTGGATAACCTCACATTTACCCACATTAAATTGCATCTGCCATGAATTTACCCACTCAACTAAACTGTCCAAGTCACCCTGCATCCTCTTAGCACCCTCCTCACAGCTAACACCGCCGCCCAGCTTCGTGTCATCCGCAAACTTTGAGATGCTGCATTCAATCCCCTCGTCTAAATCATTAAGTATATATTGTAAACAACTGGGGTCCCAGCACTGAGCCTTGCAGTACCCCCACTAGTCACTGACTGCCATTCTGAAAAGGTCCCGCTTACCTCCCACTCTTTGCTTCCTGTCTGCCAACCAATTCTCTATCCACATCAATACCATACCCCAATACCGTTTGCTTTAAGTTTGCACACTAATCCTTCTCTATGATTTCTTTTCCCCGTTCATCCTATTTCTGTCGGATCTCTATTTCACACGCTCCTTCCACCTATGCGATCTCTCTTTCCCATCCCTTTTCCTCCTGTGGGACCTATCTTCACCATCCCACTTCCTGCAGTTGGGCCTTTCACACTTCTTGTGTGATCCTCCCTCTACATCCCCATTCCTGATTTTGGATAGCCAGTCCATCTGACCTCCTCCTGTGGGCTTTCTCTTCACCATCCCCTTCCTGCTATTGGGCCTCTGTTCCCATTCTCCCTCTACCTGTGGCATCTGCATTACTCATCTCCCTTCATCCTGTGGGATCTCTCTTCCCCATCCCCCTTCCTCCTGTGGGATCTCTCTTCCATAAACCCCCTTCCTCCCGTTTGATCTCTGCCCCATCTCCCTTCCTGCTATGCGGCCAGTGTTCGCATCCCTGACTTCCGGTGGTGTGTCTCTTCCCCATCCCCCTTCCTCCAGTGGGATATCTCTTCCCCATCCGACACCCTCTTGTGGGTCTCTCTTCTCCACCCCTCTTCCTCATGTGGGATCTCTCTTCCCCATCCGCATTCCTCCTGTGGGATCTCTCTTCCCCATTTCCCTTCCTCTTGTGTGTCCTCTGCTCCATGTCCCTTCTTCCTCTGGGGCCTCTCTTTCCCAAACCCATTCCTCCTGAGGTATCTCTCATACTCACTCCCCATCCTCCTGTATGATCTCTCTTCCCCGTCCCTCCTCTTCCTATCGGATCCCTCTTCCACATCCCCTTCCTCTTAAGGGATTTATCTCCTCCCCTTTTGTTCCGTGGAATCTCATCCCCATCCACGTTCCTCCAGTGCGGTCTCTGTTCCCATTACCCCACTTCCTGTGGGATCTCTCTTCCCCATCTCCCTTCCTCCGGTGGGATATCTGCCCCATCCTCCGTCCTTATTTGGGATCGGTCGTCCATCCCCCTTCCTCCTGTGGTTTCTCTCCTACTGATCCCCCAACCTCCTGTCTGATCTCTCTTCACCGTTCTCGATCCTCCTGTGGCATGTCTCTTCCCCATCCCGCTTCCTGCTGTGGGATCTCTCTTCCCCATCAAATTACTGCTATTGGATCACTCTTTCTCTCATCCCCCTTCATCCTGTGGGATTTCCTTCCCCATACACTTTCCTCTTGTGGGATCTCTCTTCCCTATCTCCCTTCCTCCTGTATGAATTCCTTCCCCGACTCTCCTCTTCCTGTCGGATCTCCTTTCCACATTCTCTTTCCACCTGTGGGATTTATTTTCCCCACCCCCTTTCTTCCTGGGGGATCTCTCCTTCCCACCCCCTTCCTCCTTTGGATCTTGTGTTCCATGTCCCCACATCCTGTGGGATCTCTGTTCCCATCCCCCTTCATCCTGTAAGGTCTCGTTTCCCCATCCACCGTCGTCCTGTATGATCCCTCTTCCCCATCCCCCTTCATCCTGTGGGATCTCTCTTCCCATACATTCCTGCTGTGGGATTCTCTTCTCCCCATCCTTTAGCTCGGGTGGGTCTATTTCATTGTGTTGCATTGACATTTCTGCATTTCGGTCAGGAACACTTTTCTCTCCATCGGGAATGGGACAGAATATTTGGAGTTTACAGGGTCACATTGACAGACTAAATTACTGACATTCGAATAAACCCTGGAGCTGGTCATTGAGTGACATTGACAGTGATGGGAACTCCGGTCAGTGATTTACTGAAGGGTTTAATGTTTCCTGAAATATCCGTGTGATTTTATTATCATCGGTTCCCCGATGCAGAGTGACAGTGAGAAACGGATTGATGATTCAACGGTCACTCGTTGTCTCCGGTCAGTTAATTGTGTGTGACTGTGAGTGAGTCGGGAGCAGCTTATTTATTCCCGCACGTCAGCAGCTCACACATTGTTTAATTTACATTTGTCATGATGAAATCAATAAACCGCTGTAACTTCCTGTCCTGGTGTCGGACTCGAGTTTTTATTTGAGGTTTCTGCTGCCCCCCGCACCCTGTGCACTGCAACAGTGGGTCGGAGCTCCTCACACTGACACAGTAGCGTCTCAGCTCCAGGCTGAGGGAGTTAAACCTGGGTGAAATGTCTCTGTAGTGTGAAATATATCAACTGAGTTGTTGAGTTGAATCAGATTACAGAGGAGACTCTCATTGTGTGGGACCGACAGGGTGGGGGATGACGCACTGAGTGAAAATTATCACGGGGTGAGGGAGTTACCTGGTGACCTAAAAGTAGGATTCTGGATTAAAACCAGAAAATAAAATTACTACCCGGGACAGAGTGACGCACCAACATAACATTGCCACCAGCGAGAGACGTGCGAATTGAAACGGTCTCCAGGGAGGGAGGGATGCACAGTGAGAAAATGGACCCCAGAAAGTGACAAGTCGGAGGGAGTGGCGGCCCGAACTGAAATAGTCCCTGATTTCTTTGTTACAATGGCCGACAGGGAGAGAGTGATGGACAGACTTCAAATGGCCAACAGGGAGGAAGAGACGCACCGGATAAAATGGCCGAAATGGAGACAGTTTGCACATTGAGAAGAGAGGGGGAGCAATGGGTCGATGTAAAATGATCTAATGTGAGAAAGTGACGCTCTGATATGAAATGGCCATTGCTTCGCTTCAGCTGTCTGACGAGGCAGCTTAGGGTTAGTGATACCTTGTTTAAAGTGAGCGCCGTGTAGGGAGGGCGTGAATGGTCGATTGAAAATGACCGCCACCATGGTTAATTCTGTCGAGGAAAAGGGAGAGATGTGGTGACTGAAGGAGACCCCGTTCGGCCGGGTTGAAACGGGACCAAGGACGGAGCAACGCCTCTGTTAAAGTGAGCGGCAGAGAAGGAGTGAAGGACACCTTGACCTCAAATGGCCGACGCTTCACTTGAAATGGCCGCTGGGGAGGAACTGAGGGCTTTGATAGAAGTAAGCCAAGAGAGGGAGGGACGCGCCTGATTGAAAATGGGCGAATCCTTGGTTAATGTAATAACAATATTTTAATTTGTGTTTCGAACAGTCCTGGGTATTGTGTATATGTTTTAATTCTAATGATGTTGTCATTGATAAACTAATGTATATATCTCAGATATTCACACATAAACATGTACATGTGGGTTTTGGGGAGGAGGGGTAAGGGGTTTGGGAGGAAGAGGAGTGACGGGACGAGGAGTGGACTGATGAGACGGTGAACGTGGCGAAGTCCACTGACTCAATAGGGGGCGGTAAAGCGAGGGGCGAATGTTCCTGTCACAAACTGGTGGCCGACATGGAGAAGATCCAGACGGGGCGAGGAGTGAGACGACAGGAGGGGAGCTGGAGTGATGGGACGGGGAGGGAGGGGAAGGGCTAGCGCAGGGAGGGACGGTCTCAACCCTGTCACAAAATGGCTGTCTGCAGAAGGTTAAATGGAGAGATGTGACAGCGGGTACCGAGGAAAGGCGAGGAAGGATGGGCAGTTGAGCTTGAATAAACAGGGAAAGAAGTGAGTGGAAGATGTGGAAAAGTGTGTGACCCATTCTACGATGCTGGGAGAACGGTTGCCAATGGTAACCATCACAAAATGGCCGTCAGCTAGGGTGAGATGGACGGTAATAGAGGGGAGAGCGAGGGAATAGAGAGCGGAGTGTTTCAGGAGTGGCGGGATGGCGAAGATGGGAGAGGGCGACCCAAAACAAGGGAGCTGTAACTGTCTGTGGGCACCATGAGGAGGAAGAGGCTGGAACCGATAACCTCTGTCCCCACCACCAGCGTCTCCAAAGTCCCGCTTCGATAATTTTTCAACCCGTCCTCAGGTGGTTCGGCCGAATCCTTCAGACTGTCTCGTAGACTGGGGACCGTGTCGTCACTGAAGCCCGTCTAAGGCAGGAGTGGGCGCTGGCTCGCTGGAGATGAAGGCGAGGACCGGTGATGCGGGCTGGTTAGCGTGGATCACCACTATTCTCTGCGATGGGGTATGAGAGGAGGGGATCAGATTGAGGAGGAGAGGGGAGAAGAAAATGTGGGGAGACAAGACGAGATGAATAAAATCATTATCACTCTACCGTCTTCCATTCCCCACCCCATCAGCCTCCCTCTCCCACATTCCTTTCTCTCTTCCTCTGTTCCCTATTCTCTCCCCATCTATTCCCCCAACTCTCTCCCCACCCTATCCTCCTCCTCCTTCCACCCCCTCACTGCCCTTTATTTCCTTTCTACCCCGTCCCCATCACTCTTTATCCCCTCCTGCTCACTTGCTCCCACCCGTCTCTTCCTACCATCTTCCTACACTGTCTAGGCCCCCAGTCTCTCTACCCTCCCCCACGCCACTTCGCCCCATCTCTTTTTTCCTGGCCTCATTCCAAATCTCTCCCGCACCCCGGCTGCTCTCTCATCTACGACTTATCTCCCTCTCCTCCTGGTCTATCTCCAAACCTGGTCTCTCCCGCTCCCTCAATGGCCTTTCTCACCGTCTCACTATCCTCCCTCCCTAGTCGTTCTCTCTCCGCCTTCCCCGATTCTCTCTCTCCCAGACTCCCTCTCTCCAACTCTCTCCGTCAAAGTTAAAAACAAATTTATTATGAAAGCACATCTATGTCACCAGAAACAGCTCTGAGATTCAGTTTAGAAACATAGAACACAGAAATATAGCACAATACAGGCCCTTCGGCCCACAAAGCTGAGCCGAACATACACAAAACAGCATAACATCATAACCATCATAGAATCAATGAAACATATCTGCTGATGGTAATTAGGCAGGGTTTTCTTCTTCCAGGGTCCTTCCCCACTCTCTCTTCACCCTCCTCTGTCTGCCTCAGACTCTCCGACCCGCTCCAGACTCTCTCTCTCTCTCTCTCTCTCTCTCATCTCTTCTCTCTCTCTCCTCTCTCTCTCTCCTCTCTCTCTCCTCTCTCCTCTCTCTCTCTCTCTCTCTCTCTCTCTCCTCTCTCTCTCTCTCTCCTCTCTTCCTGATGCCGCAGTCCCTTTCTCTCCATCTCAAACCCAGAATCTCCCACGGGAGGAAGTGCGAGGAGAGAGAAGGGTGGTTGTTATACAGAAAGATTTAGAGGCAGTGAGAAAAAAGAGAGGGACAGTCAGACAGGCAGACAAATGCGGGAATCAAACTATTCTGATATGAAGTACACGAAACTGAAATGAAATGAAAGCAGAAGGATGAAAATCAAGTCAGGTCAAGTCAAACTTTATTGCCATTTCGACCATAACTGTTGGTACAACGTTTTTGCAGGACCATGGTTTACATGACACAGTACAAAAAACTAGATTGAACTACGTAATATAAAAAAAAACAGAGAAAGCTATACTAGACTACAGACCTACACTGGACTGCATTAAGTGCACAAAAACAGTACTGGCATTACAATAAATAATAAACAGAACAGTAGGGCAAGATGTCAGTCCAGGCTTCGGTATTGAGTCTGATAGCTTGGGGAGGAAACTGTTACATAGTCTGGTCGTGAGGCCCGAATGCTTCGGAGCCTTTTCCCAGACGGCAGGAGGGAGAAGAGATCGTATGAGGGGAGCATGGGGTCCGTCATAATGCTGTTTCCTTTGCGGATTCTGCGTGTGGTGTAAATATGTAAAATGAAGGAAGTATCACGACAGAAGAAACTGTTAATCAATGGAACAGAATGAACTCCAGACCCGGCAACATCCTTGTAAATTTCCTCAAAAATGTATCATTCTACTTCAGCGCGACATCCCATCTCCTGTACTTAACACTTTGATACATGAAGACTAGTTTGCCAAAAGCTTTCTTTACGACCCGATCTACCTGTGACGCCACTTTCAACAAGTTATGGACCTGTATTCCCAGCTCCCTTTGTTCTGCCGCACTCCTCAGTGCCCGACCGTTCAACCTCCCCTCGTTAGTTCTACCGAAGAGCAACACCTCGCATTTGTCTGCGTTAAATTCTTCAGCCATTTTCAGCTCATTTCTCCAGCTGGTGGCGGATCCCGCTGTAAGTCATTACAGCCTCCTCGCTGTCCACTACACCTCAATCAGGTTGCCATCCGCAGATTTCCAGTAAACCACATTATCATTCAGGTGGTGATATAGACGAGAAACAAAAACGTACCCAGCATTGCTCCCTGCGGCACTGTAGGAGACACAGGCCTCCAGTCAGAGATGCAACAATCTCCCTCCACTCTCTGGCTTCCACTACAAGCCGATGCCTGATCCCATTTACTACCTCATCGTGAATGCCGAGCGGACTGACCTTCGTGACCAACCTCCCGTGCGGGAGCTTATCATCTGTTACTGACACGGACACGATCACGTGGCAAACATCATTCACCAAAGAGTTGCTTTAAGTGGTAAACGCATAAAAGGTGCCATATACATTACTATAAATACAATCCGCGTCCTGTTTTAGAGCCAGAGGCCTACAATAACATGACGAGCGATCCAGTATTGCGGATAGGGCAATCCATAATGCCTGGGATAGCACACCAGGACACTCCAGTCGTGAGCAGGAAGTAGAGGTGCGAATACGTGTGGAATTCGGAGATAGGCATACGAAAAATAATCACTATAATAGCAATAATAATAGAAGTAGTAGAGATACTTGAAGAATTCCTCTCAAATAATGCCCGAGACTGTCGAAGTGCCGCCAATGTAGATCGGGTCAAATGTGTTATGTGACTCCGGGACTGTTTTGAGAAGTGAAGTGAAGATGATACTGAAAGTCAGACCATTACACTCGATCACTTGTGAGGGGACGAGACGTTTCACGTCGCTCCTGTTCGGGGGGATTCGTTTGGACGAATGACCGTCCACTCCACTAGTTTCGAGATTGTTTAGAGAAAAGAGAGAGAACAGACATTTCAGTCAAAAACTTAATAGGTGTGATCCGACTTTCGGTGGCATAAGGAAGGAGCAATGGGTCAACATGCACGAAACAGCGCCCCCTAACGCCTTCACCGGCGATTTGGAGGATGTTAACCAGGCCAGTCCGAAAAAATCACCAGCAATTACCATCAACAGATCGCTTGCAGTACCAGAGGAAACCACACACTGGACCACTCTTACACCACCATCTACCGTGCGGGTCCCACTCCCTCACTTCGGGAAGTCTGATCACCTGGCTGTACTTCTGCTCCCTGAGTATAGGCCGAGACTGAAGACGGCAGCACCCGCATGAGGACCAAGAACGTTTGGACCAGGGAAAGCGCAGGAGCGCCTGGAGGACGGCTTTTGAATCGGCGGGCTGGACTGTATCCAGCGATTCATCTTCCAGCCTGGATGAGTATGGTGTAGTTTTAACGGACTTCATTAAAACCTGTGTGGATGAGTATGTTCCTACAAAGAATTACTGTACAATCCCAAACCAAAGGCCGTGGAGAAACAAAGGGTCCGCCGTCTGCTGAAGTCTAGATCAGTGGCATTTAAATCTGGCCTCCCGCGCCAGTTCCAGAAATCCAGGTATGATTTGCGGAGGGCCATTTCAAGGAGGAAGAGACAATTTTGAACGAGGTTGGAGGCGACATCAGATGTACGACAACACTGGCAGGGCCTGCAAGGCATTGCTTCCTACAAAGCGAAACCCAATGGCACGAATGGCAGCGATGGTTCAACTACCAGTTATACCCAACGCCTTCTCTGCGGCTTTGAAAGGGAGAATATAAACTACAGCTGTGAAGATTCTGCTGCACCTGATGACCTGTGATTTCTGTCTCAGAGGGTCGATGTTGGGCTGTCTTTAAAGAGGGTGAACCCTCGCAGGGTGAAAGGTTCTGATGGAGTTCCCGGTAAGGCTCTGAAAACTTGCGCCAACCGGCTGCCGGAAGTATTTAAGGACATTTTGAACCTCTCACTCCTGCGGGCGGAAGTTTGCACTTGCTTCAAAAGGCAAACATTATACCATTGTCTCAGAAAATATTAATGTGAACTGCGTTAATGACCATCGCACGGTCGCACTCACATCTACAGTAATGAAATGCATTGAGAGGTTGGTCATGACTGGACTGAACTCTTGTCTCAGCAAGGACCTGGACCCACTGCAGTCTGCTATCGCCACAACAGGTCAACGGCAGATGCAATCGAAATGGCTCTTCACACGGCCTTAGACCATCTGCACAACAGCTTCTTCTCTCTGCCAAACACTACCTGACTTTTTTTAAAAAAATGTATTTTTCTGTTTTGCACGATTTGTTAATCTATTAAATATACATATACCTTAACTGATTTACTTATTTCTTTCTATATTACGTATTGCATTGAACTGCTGCTGACGTCAGTGGTGGGAAAGATGCTGGGGTCAATTATAAAAATAGGAAATTACGACACATTTGGATAGCAGTAGAAGGATCAGTCCGAGCCAGCATGGATTTATGAAGGGAAAATCATGCTTGACTAATCTTCTGGGGTTTGTTGAGGATGTAACTATGAAAATGGACAAGGGAGAGCCAGTGGATGTAGTGTACCTGGACTTCCAGAAAGCTTTTGATAAAGTCCCACATAGGAGACTAGTGGGCAGAATTAGGGCACATGGTATCGGGGGCAAAGTACTGACATGAATTGAAAATTGGCTGGCTGACAGGAAACAAAGAGTAGCGATTAACGGGTCCCTTTCGGAATGGCAGGCTGTGACCAGTAGGGTACCGCAAGGTTCGGTGCTGGGACCGCAACTGTTTACAATATGCATTAATGATTTAGATGAAGGGATTAAAAGTAACATTAGCTAATTCGCTGATGACACAAAGCTGGGTGGCAGTGTGAAATGTCAGGAGGATGTTATGAGAATGCAGGGTGACTTGGACAGATTGGGTGAGTGGGCAAATGTATGGCAGATGCGGTTTAATGTGGATAAATTTGAGGTTATCCACTTTGGTGGCAAGAGCAGGAAGGCAGATTACTATCTAAATGGAGTCAAGTTAGGAAAAGGGGAAGTACAACGAGATCTAGGTGTTCTTGTAGATTTGTCAATGAAAGCAAGCATGCAGGTACAGCATGCAGTGAAGAAAGATAACGGCATGCTGGCCTTTATAACAAGAGGAATTGAGTTTAGGAGTAAGAGGTCCTTCTGCAGCTGTACAGGGCCCTGGTGAGACCCCACCTGGAGTATTGTGTGCAGTTTTGGTCTCCAAATTTGAGGAAGGACATTCTTGCTATTGAGGGAGTGCAGCGTAGGTTCACAAGGTTAATTCCCGGAATGGCGGGACTGTCATATGTTGAAAGATTGGAGCGACTGGGCTTGTATACACTGGAATTTAGGATGAGAGGGGATCTGATAGAAACATATAAGATTCTTGTGATTGTACACACTGGAGGCAGGAAGCATTTTCCGCTGATGGGTGAGTCCTGAACTAGAGGCCACAGTTTAAGAATGAGGGTTATGCATTTAGAACAGAGATGCGGAAGAACTTGATATGTGGAATGCTCTGCCCCAGAAGGCAGTGGAGGCCAAGTCTCTGGATGCATTCAAGAGAGAGTTAGATAGAGCTCTTATAGATAGCGGGGTCAAGGGATATGGGGAGAGGGCAGGAAAGGGTACTGATTGTGTATGATTAGCCATGATCACAGTGAATGGCGGTGCTAGCTAGAAGGGCCGAATGGCCTACACCCACACCTACTGTCTATTGTCTATTGCTGCAAAGTTAACAAATTTCACGTCACATGCCGTTGATAATGAACCTGATTTTAATTCTGAAAATATCTGTTTACATTCGGTACTGCAACGCTCGGGGAGAGCGAAGGGCTTGTCAAGGCACAGATGACCTGATGATTCTTCACTGTAACCAAGAAAGAGGTCAGGTTATGACGCTTGCTCCTACACGGACCTGCGTCATGGACTTCTGAGGTCAAGAGAGTGGTATTTCCTCAATGCAACGGCTTTTGTACTTTAACAGCTCTCCCGCACGTTTCATGGAGAAAACCTCTTTATTCTGATATAAAAACTGGTTACTAAACACTTAAAAAGCAACAGAAAGACCGAGTGGAAAGGTAAATAATGTTCTCTCTCTTTCTCAATCTCTCCTCTCTCTCTCTCTCATCTCTCTCTCTCCTCTCTCTCCTCCTCTCTCATCTCTCCTCTCTCTCTCTCTCTCTCTCTCTCTCTCTCTCTCTCTCTCTCTCTCTCTCTCTCCCCTCTCTCTCTCCCTCTCTGTCTAATACAAATGCTCATGCCAATCTTCTTTACATTCACAAATTCACAGTAAGCTTTTGAGACAAATATCATTTCCCTGTAAACGATAATTTGCACATTTTATTTTACCTTTATCTTCAAATTTTGCTTAGCTTCATTTTCGCTAATCTACTGAATTGTTGAGATACAGATTATGAACAGATAAAACCTATTTGACGACACTTCCCCACACCTGCTGCTCAGGTACTATGCAAAAAGTGTTAACTGCATGTGTCATTTCATTAAATGCCGATATCGTTATTTCCACGGAGGGTTTCAGCGTCACAAGGGAGTTTCCCTCTCCTATTAATAAGCATCTGAATCACTGAGCTCTCACTGAACAACCGCTCCGGCACTCACAGTGATTCGCCGATCCACACAGCGGGACAGAGAGAGCACGCTGCGGAAGGAAGGTTTGCTGGTTCCGTAATGGATCAGAGTCCGGGAACAGCAGCGTGGAGTGTGGCAGAAATTCCGAAGAATGCCTTCTGGGCTGCTCAGTTTGTCTTTGCGAAGTATGAATGGATGACCTTGGATCTTCGAATCTCACACGCATTAAAAGTCATTCAAGTGATTTACTTCCCCGTCCTCGCTGTCATCGCTCTTCCCGGTGAGTCTCTCTCCAAAGCTCAACTACACAACAATATTAACTGTTCTCTAATGTTCATCACCAGTTTGAAATTATTGCTACTGTCGCACACTCCAGGTAAGAAATCTCCAAAACTTCAAATTCTGCAACGATGCTGTTCACTGTGGCTCTTGTCATTGTGCGGGTGCAATGGCCAATGATCCAATCGGTAAACTCCGTTCAATCGTTGCTCACATCATTTCATGACCGTGGCTTTGATATTTTGCCTCCGGGAGCGTTGCCTCCTTTCAGTCTCTCCATATTCCTTTCGGAAATATCGGCTTTTGAATCAAGTTGCTTCAACTCCTTGTGTTTGCAACGCAATTTAATTTGACTTGGTTCGTAATTTCCACTACATTTGCGTTAAAGTAATCTCACGATCACACGCTCTCTCTCCTCTGACTATCCTCCTCCAAACGATGTCTGCATCAGTAGTCATTCTGCAATTGGAACTCTGCAATTATAAAACGCCAATGTCCTTACTGTTGTTCTGTTTTTAATTCACGGCCCCCGCATTTCACTGTGATCTCAGTGATTTAGAGTAGTCCTCGCTCTAACTGATTCCCTCCTCCGATTGCAATTCAAAAACGTCCTCAACTGATTATTTTATTACCGTCTGCGTTTACATTTGACTGTCCACCCGGTCGTTGTTCAGAAAGTCTGCAAACTGGAAGATGACAAACAGGCCATGACATTCAGACAGTGATGCGTTTCTTTGGGGATAAAGACGGATGACAATGCGGTAAGGAAAACTTAATCGGGAGTGTATAAATGCAAAGGAATGGAGGGAAATCTCTTTCATAAGGGCAGGAGTATCTGAAGGGGATAAAGAACGTTGTAGGAAAGATTCCGAAGGAATACGATTTGCCCAGTTAACTCTCGGCCTGTGAGCTAACATCCGCCGCAGCAAAGTCAGATCTCCCGCTCAACATGTCCCAGAGAGTCGACCAGTTTCTCCCAGCTTTACGTCAGCGGCTTCGAATCAATTAATGGGTCGGGTGAGACTTGGTTCGATTCCGCTGTTCGGAATCACTCGCTCACCGAGCGGATTGAACGGAGCTACTGCTGACAGGATGATCGGTGACAGCATTGTATATATAGCGAGGATGCCCGAGACCGTACCCTAGTGATTGTGTCTATTAATGGGTCGGGTGAGACTTGGTTCGATTCCGCTGTTCGAATCACTCGCTCACCGAGCGGATTGAACGGAGCTACTGCTGACAGGATGATCGGTGACAGCATTGTATATATAGCGAGGATGCCCGAGACCGTACCCGAGTGATTGTGTCTATTACACTGTACTACCGGCGCAAAAAAGGAACTGATTTGTGAACGTAAGCTGGTGCTGATAAACCTGATTCTGATATGGGTCTCTGTTGCAGACTGAGAGTTGGATGGAGTTGGGGAGAGGGCATCATAGATGGAATTGTTTTTTTAGGCGGGGGGGGAGTGAGAGAGTGAATGGAGCGGGCAGCACCAGGGTTACATTCTGTAATTGTCAATAATTCCCAACATCCCCAACTATATATATATATGTGTCTAAGACTTTTGCATAATAGTGTACAGTGATCAGGAGAGGGAGCCTGCCTTTGATCTAAACAGTCAGTGTTGAGGAAAGTTATTTAATGAAATTTAAGTGTCTGTAGAATTCGCATTTTATGTCCCATTTACATCTTTTCCCTCATCATGTACAAAGTTACCAATTATCAGTGGTTGTTATCTGTATTATTCGCTGCTGTTTTGGGTGATATCCGTCCGCAACTATTGCGTTTGATCTTTCATTGGCTTCACTTAAGACTTGATTCTAATGATTGATTTTTTTCGATAGACTTCCTGAGGATATTCTAACACGACAAGGAACCGGGAACAAATCGGATAAATTGTATGTTCATGTAACATTGGACGCTTCCGGATGCGTGCCCACTGATGATCTTTTTCATACTCTTTGCAGTGAACCTGGTGACGATTTTAATCCTGTCCAGAGGAAAGTGCGGTCTCTCCAGAGTTGTCACTCGCTACCTGGTTGCCATGGCAGCTGCGGATCTTATGGTCGTTGTCCTGGACCTGATATTCAGCAAGATTCCGTACACTTACGTGCCAGTGAAACTTTTCCTCTGGGCTGCGGGTACACCAGTGTGTAAAATCCACGCCGTCCTGCTTTACGCCGTCACCGATTGTTCGGTCTGGTTCACCGTCACTTTCACCTTTGATCGGTTTGTCGCCATTTGTTGCCAGAAGCTGAAAACTAAATACTGCACCGGGAAAACTGCGGGTGTGATTCTGGGGATGGTGACTGTGATCAGCTGTTTAAGAAACACGTACTGGTATTTTCGGCTCGCAGGGCATTATACATTGATAATTGCTCCATTTATTTGTCTCGATACGGTGTATTATTTGTCTTCATCTGTCTCAATGCCAATCGATTTTTTTAATTACCTTCTCACTCCTGTAATCCCATTCCTGCTGGTTCTCCTGACGAATGGTTTAACCGTCCGACACGTTTTAATCGCCAGCAGAGGGCGCAGGAGACTCCGGTTTGCTGACAAGGGACAGGGTGCCAGAGACCCGGAGATGGAAACCCGCAGAAAATCCCTCGTTTTACTACTAATCATCTCTGGCAATTTCGTCCTGCTGTGGGCACCGTTCACTGTGTATTCTGCGTGGAACCGGCTGTCTGCTTCTTCTGCGGTGACACTTCCTCCTGATTCTCTGCGAGAACTGGGCTCGATGCTGCAGCTTCTGAGCTGCTGCACAAACACGGCCCTTTACGCCGTCACCCAGACCAAGTTCAGGGAGCAACTCAAAATCGCGATAAAATATCCGGTGGCGCTCACTTTCGGAAGGATCTCATAAATCACTGATGTCTCCTGACTAATTCTTCATGAATTGCAGGCTTCTTCCGCAGTGAAAGGGACCATAAACAGCAAACGCAGTCCAGTCAATATTTTATGCATCTGATCAGCAATTGCCACGTTTTATATTCAAGTGTAAGTGGGCTTCGGTTTAACGCGAAAGGGACCAGTTTTATGGAGAAATAAAGTGGGCGGCGCACTGTTATTGAGAACGCGCTGATGTCAGCAGATACGAGAGCAACGTCGGAGCAGTACTTAGTGAGGTGCATAAACAGGCAGGAATGAATATAGAGTCCGGCGTTTTCCTTGTTAGATCATTGTCCACCCACTTTACTATCGCGGATGATTCCTCACACTTGCTCACTGGCGATCCAATCAATGCTTTTATTTTCTGCATTTGCCGATTTTTATCCCTTTCTCTTCCCCAGTGGAACAACCTGTGTTTGTTACTGTAGAGCACCGCCAACTTTGTGACCCCCAGTTCCGCCCTGCATGTCGCACTGTCCGGCTGGTTCAGCTGCACTGCTCCGCCCCGACGTGCGATTCTGGGATCCCGAAGCCACTGCTGTTTAACTGTCTGGTTACCCCACTTCGCAGACGGCGACTTGATATCAGCTGTTGTCCCGGAAACCTCTGTGACTATTTCAGGGACTCCAGAGACGTCTTGCAATCATAATGTTAACGGATGTTTGGAAATTCGATGTCCGGGCTGTGGAGATGCGAGTGCCAATCCGGAATGAGGGGAGGAGGTTGTCCTTTTTTTACCTCATCTCGACCGCAGGTGATGCCGTGGGCAGGTGTGTCGCGGGGTTAACACGCGTAAGACCGTCTTACCCGGCTGTGATATTTCAAGGCCTGAAGATCGGTAAATGAAGATGTGTTTGGACAGTTATTACACATTCACCTGTCTTTTTTTTTCTTTTTCTGGTGCCGTGTCTTTGCCGAATTTAACAATGCCTTGAAGCATGAACGTTATCAGGTTTTATCCAACAAGGAGAGTTATTAAAAACGTACGAAACTGTACGGGTTGTGTCCATTAGAGACGCCTTATAATGCGATCTTGCATCACTAAATGCCTATCAGTGAGGGAAATTTGACCAAGGAGCTGTTTTCTGGCAAGGATCAGGAGCGCATAGGCATGGATACAAAAGCCTGGGAACACGTAACTCCAGGCTCGAGTAGACTTTCTACTCTGCTGATATAAGATTATTCAATGGCTCCCGAGTATGGTAATGTGGACCCTTCACTTCCTTGTCTATTTCGTTGTGATTTCCCTCCCTTTTTGTCGGCTTGTTATATCTTTATCCAGCGTTGTTATTGTATCAACCTGTTCTGCTTCATTAATCTAAATAAAGAATGGATCTGTATGAACTGTACACAGGACTAACATTTCACAGTATCACGGATTAGTGACAATATTAATTGATTCCTAATTCATCTACCCGCTGTGTAACATGGAACATGTCTAAATCCGACTTGCCACCATGCGGGGGGTGGGGGGTGCGGTTAACAGTCCGTAGATCGATCAGACCGCCCATTTTGGGTTTCCTTGCGGGGGGTGGGGGTGTGGTTAACAGTCCGTGGATCGATCAGTCTGCCCACTTTGGGTTTCCTTGCCAGGACCACAGTGAGAAGAGAAGGGTTACTTGGATATCACTGATTCGTAAAGTCATGAAGTCCAGGTAAGTTATTTTCACCTACTAAAACAGCGATGATAGTTCACTGCCCCGTCTATCCAAGTGTTCCTCTATATGAGATACTACCTGCCTTCGCCGGGCACCCGCGCAACGTGTTTCAGGTCTGTAGCCGCTTTCCCGGTGAGGGAAATAAAAATTCTGATAGCCTCTTTGCTCTCTACTGTTTATAACAATCCACAGTACAGTCTTGACAGTCTTGGGCATATACACAACAAATTAACACAGTACTACACACACACACACACACACACAGACACACACACACACACACACACACACACACAGACACACACACACACACACACACACACAGAGTAAAGGTTTTATATGTTTGCACAGTACTGTTGTAATTATTATTAATTGCACTGTACTGGTAACGCAAATGAAAAACACAGATTTCATGAAATATATATCTGATGATCACCTTGATGCGGATGTGGGTCTCTAGTGTGGACGAAACGTGGGAAGGATAGTGGAATCATATTTGGGGGAAGGGGGGCGGAGAGTGGAGGGGTTGTGAAACACCGAAGACATATTCTGTCATGATCAATAAATCAAATGTTCGGATTCAAATGACCTTGACTGTTGTCTCAGGGCTAGGTGTGTCTGCACCAACGCCACTCACCCCTTCGTCGCTGATCGCACTACTTCAATACTACCTGTCTTCCAGTGGCGCTCCATCGTTGCCATTCCCAACAACGTTTGCTCACGCTGGAGATACAAACTCGTTCTCCGCTCCACGTTCAAAAATACAGTACTGTGCATAAGCCTTAGGCATCATAGCCACAGTGTATAGATATGCCTAAGACTTTTTTGGACAGTACAGCATTTTGCCTGAATTAAGACGCCTGTCTTGTCTGGAAAAGGTCAAAACTGGCTATCGTCCGCTGATAATCGTGATTCACTCCGCCTCAGAATGTTTCCCCTAAACAGTCACACACACCTGCCAATCCAGTCTTTCTCTACTCTGGGTTTATTGTTTTCATAGTGTTTTAGAATAATTATTCTCACATGTACCGAGATGCTGTGAAAAACGTGTCTGACGTTTCGTTCCAGGAAAGTTCAATGATTACACAAGGTATTGTAGAACAATGTAAATCAATAACAACAATAAATTTCTACATTTACAGAATAGGTAATGTGCAAAAAAAAAGAATAGTTGAATGAATAAACTCTTCTCCGCCTTCAAGCTGGTACAGATATGGATTGTCACCAACGTTTCGATGACAAACTCTGCCATCTTCTTCACGGTTGATGCCTGGGCATGTCCAGTCGAGTGGTATTTATTCCCCTGTATTGTCCCTCCTGGTTCGATAGTCCTCATCGAGTCAGGTGTCCGCTACCCAACTTGTTGACAATCGAATTCCAGTTGTTACTTAGAGCGAGAACTCCGTCCTCGCCAACATTCTTTTCCTTTAGTTTTCTTTCAGTGACTTCCTTTATCGGGCGGGTCCAAAAGCCATTTAATAGTATTGAATTGAATTGACTTTATTTCTTACATCCTTCGCATAAATTAGGAGTAAAACTCTTTACGTTACGTCTCTGTCTAAATGTGCATTTTGCAATCATAGCAATTTCAAACAATTTATAACAAATAGAACAGATAAGAAAATATAGAAGTACACTCAAATCAGCCTGAGTTAATCATTCTGATGGCCTGGTGGAAGAAGTTGTCCCGGCCCCCGTTGGTCCTGGCTTTTATGCTGCCGTACCGCTTCTCGGATGGTAGCAGATGGAATAGTTTGTGTTTGGGGTGACTCGGATCCCAAATGATCCTTCGGACCCTTTTTACGTACTGTCCTTGTAAATGTCCTAAATCATTGGACGTTCACAACTACAGATGCGCTGGGCTGTCCGCACCACTCTTTGCAGAATCTTGTGATTAAGGGAGGTACGGTTCCCATACCAGACAGTGATACAGCCAGTCAGGATGCTCTCAATCGTGCCCCTGTAGAAAGTTCTTAGGATTTGTGGACCGATACCAAAATTCTGCAACTGTCTGAGGTGAAAGAGGCGCTATTGTGCCGTTTTCACACACAGCTGGTGTGTACAGATCATGTGAGGTCCTCATTGATGTGGATACCGAGGAAATTAAAGCTGTTCCGATCTCAATCCCAGATCGGTTGATGTCAATAGGAGTTATCCCGTCTCCATTCCTCCTGTAATCTACAAAATGGTCCTTTGTTTTTGCTGCATTGCAGCGTTTTCTACAGTAAAAGTCGATGCCATAACCATTGCGAATGCAATGTTCTGCTACTGCCGATTTCTCTCGGTCCCTCAAACCGATACAGCTCATTGATGTGTCTTCCACCGTGCGCCCCGTTTAGCCTTGATGTGGGCTTCCACAATGTTGCTCTATTCCACCGCGTGGCCGGTATCACCGAGAATCCTGTAATCTCAGCCGACCTGAGTCATTATTATCCCGCTTAAACTGTTATCTGTGCTTCCATCCGGGTTGGATTGAGCTAATCCGGTGTTTTTTTTCCAGGTTCCTGGCGACTCTTCCAGGAGCCGTTGAAATATCTGGAATACAGGCCGTAGCGCTAGGGTTAAAAGGGCTGACAGACAAAAAAAAAAAACAGGAAACCTAACAACTAGAGGTGGAACAAGAGAATTAAGGGCGTGGGCAGCCTTTCATTATGGTGTCTGATTTACTGAGCTGAGCTGGTTCCTCAACTCTCTCCAGTGTTCTGTGTTCACACGCAGAACAGATGCCGTACCAGACTAAAATACACCCCTATACATGTGATGCTGAATGTTTCTATGTTTCTCTGCTCTGAAACGTTCCATCCCGGCAACATCCGGTTCTCCAACACCTTTGCAATGGGATCATTTCTCCCGAGAGTGCGCCATCGATATCTGCGTGTAGCGCTTCAGCCGTAGCTGAAACGAAGCGCATAAATTTGTCATAACATCTCTGTTCTGGTGAACTATGTCAGAGTCAGTTTAAAGGAAAGTTACATTTTAGTTTAGCTGGGAATGTTGGGCTGGTGGCTCATCACTCATTGGTTCGGGGTGTGTGTGGAATCCAGGGACTACTCTGCTCTCACTCGCCCTGGGAACGGAAACACGGAGGAAATGCGGCGCACATTCTTCCGTGTTGTTGACTATGAGGATCGACGAATTTAACGTATAGAACAGCTTGTCCGTTCAGATTCAGCACAGACGCGCGCTTACCGGCGTCTGATCCACCTCACCAGACTTTCCAAATGCATCAGAGATATTGGCCCATTTCAGAGACAACAACAGAGCATCGCGGCACAGATGATCGCCAATAACATTGGCCATTAGATACAAAATAACATAAAGCGGGGCAACACACAGATTCAGGCCCTTCGCTCCACAAGGTCTATGTCAAGCATGCTGCTAATTGTCAAAGATTAACGCGCCATCACGGGCCCTATATCGTTATTTCTGGTGGTTCATGAGTCTGTGCTGTTTGAAATTTTTCTATCAAAACCGATGACATCAGCGCGATTTCCCTGACCATGTGCCGCCGAAGGTATTTCTGCATAAAATCACCCTTTCGTTTTAAACCGAAGCCCACTTATAAATGACATTTTGGTTTATGGAAAACAAGGATTCTCACTATTCGGCCTATCTTTGCCTCTTATTCCTTTATATGCATCTGCAATTTCGCTTTCCAAGCTCCAGTGCAGCAAACAAAGAATTCAAGTATTTCTAACCAGTTCTTCTATCTAATGCTCTCGGTTCCGGGAACACCTACAGGAATCGTTTTTCACCGTTTGGTCGGGTCCGGCAATTCGCAGTGCAGAAGTGAAGAGAACCACAGTCTCCAAATGTAGTCCAGTCAACGTTTATGCATTTGAATCGGGTATTGCCGGCTTTTATATTCAAAGTCATTGAACACGCAGGACATAGAACCATAAAACAGTGAACTGGCCCTTCCTCCCACGACATTTTGCTGAACTACATAAACGTTACCGTCCTACAAAGCCGGTAACCTATAGTCCTTCCTGCTCGTTTTGAGAAGTGTGTTGTATTTGCCACTGTCCGGTCATCCGGCATCTCAGTCGTGGTCAGCAAAAAGATCAAAGACGAAGACTAGGAAATACCCTCGGACCTTGTCGGGGGGCTGGTACAGAAATTGCAGTCTCTCTCTCTCTCTCTCTCTCTCTCTCTCTCTCTCTCTCTCTCTCTCTCTCTCTCTCTCTCTCTCTCTCTCTCTCTCTCTCTCTCTCTCTCTCGCTCCTCTCGTTCTCTCTCTCTCTCTCGCTCTAGCTCTATCCCTCTTTCTCTGTCTCTCTATCCCTCTCTCTCTCTCTCTCTCTCTCTCGCTCTCTCCTCTCTCTCCTCTCTCTCTCTCTCTCTCTCTCTCTCTCTCTCTCTCTCTCTCTCTCTCGCTCTCTCTCTCTCTCTCTCTCTCTCGCTCTCTCTCTCTCTCTCAAGACAAATGCTCATGCGACTCTTCTTTACATTCGCAATATTCAAAGTAATCTTTTGAGACAAATATCATTTCCCTGTAAACGAGAATCTGCACATTTTATTTTACCTTTATCTTCAAATTTTGCTTAGCTTCATTTTTCGCTAAATCTACTGAATTGCTGAGATACAGATTATGAATAGATAAAACCTATTTGACAACACTTCTCCACACCTGCTGCTCACGTACTATGCAAAAAGGGTTAACTGCATGTGTCATTTCATTAAATGCCGATATTGTCAATTCCACGGAGGGTTTCAGCGTCACAAGGGAGTTTCCCTCTCCTAATAATAAGCATCTGAATCACTGAGCTCTCACTGAACAGCCGCTCCGGCACTCACAGTGATTCGCCGATCCACACAGCGGGACAGAGAGAGCACGCTGCAGAAGGAAGGTTTGCTGGTTCCGGAATGGATCAGAGTCCGGGAACAGCAGCGTGGAGTGTGGCAGAAATTCCGAAGAATGTCTTCTGGGCTGCTCAGTTTGTCTTTGCGAAGTATGAATGGTCGACCTTGGATCTTCGAATCGCACAGGCATTAAAAGTCATTCAAGTGATTTACTTCCCCGTCCTCGCTGTCATCGCTCTTCCCGGTGAGTCTCTCTCCAAAGCTCAACTACACAACAATATTTAACTGTTCTCTAATGTTTATCACCCGTTTGAAATTATTGCTCCTGTCGCACATTCCAGGTAAGAAATCTCCAAATTCTGCAACGATGCTGTTCACTGTGGCTCTTGTAATTGTGCGGGTGTAATGGCCAATGATCCAATCGGTAAACTCCGTTCAATCGTTGCTCACATCATTTCATGACCGAGGCTTTGATATTTTGCCTCCGGGAGCGTTGCCTCCTTTCAGTCTCTCCATCTTCCCCTCGGAAATATTGGCTTTTGAATCAAGTTGCTTCAACTCGGTGTGTTTTGCAACGCAATTTAATTTGACTTCCTAATACGCATTATTCTCGCAGACAATCGCTTCGAAATGTTCCACTGCCCTTTCTTGCGTTCATTCACGTGATTTTTTTTAATCCTATGTTCGCTTTTTAAATGTCACTCTGAGGATTTCGCAGAATTGTGTTACAATGAAAATAGAGACGGCTCATTATCTGTCTTCTCATGAACGAAGTTACATTATGGTGAATATTTGCAACTCTCTCATTCTCTGCTCATTTCACACAATATTGATCTGAATACATTGCACAACAGACAATGTAGTTGTCTGCATCGACTGAATTGTGCAATACCGTTCCCAAGCTTGGAATTATTCGTCGAATTTCATTTAAATTCTATTAAAAAAAAGGAAAGGGTTCGTAATTTCCACTACATTTGCGTTAAAGTAATCTCACGATCACACGCTCTCTCTCCTCTGACTATCCTCCTCCAAATGATGTCTGCATCAGAAGTCATTCTGCAATTGGAACTCGGCAATTATAAAACGCCAATGTCCTTACTGTTGTTCTGTTTTTAATTCACGGCCCCCGCATTTCACTGTGATCTCAGTGATTTAGAGTAGTCCTCGCTCTAACTGATTCCCTCCTCCGATTGCAATTCAAAACGTCCTCAACTGATTATTTTATTACCGTCTGCGTTTACATTTGACTGTCCACCCGGTGGTTGTTCAGAAAGTCTGCAAACTGGAAGATGACAAACAGGCCATGACATTCAGACAGTGATGCATTTCTTTGGGGATAAAAGACGGATGACAATGCGGGGAAGGAAAACTTAATCGGGAGTGTAATAAATGCAAAGGAATGGAGGGAAATCTCTTTCATAAGGGCAGGAGTATCTGAAGGGGATGAAGAACGTTGTAGGAAAGATTCCGAAGGAATACGATTTGCCCAGTTAACTCTCGGCCTGTGAGCTAACATCCGCCGCTGCAAAGTCAGATCTCCCGCTCAACATGTCCCAGAGAGTCGACCAGTTTCTCCCAGCTTTAGGTCAGCGGCTTCGAATACATTCATGGGTCGGGTGAGACTTGGTTCGGTTCCGCTGTTCGGAATCACTCGCTCACGGAGCGGATTGAACGGAGCTACTGCTGACAGGATGATCGGTGACAGTATTGTATATATAGCGAGGATGCCCGAGACCGTACCCGAGTGATTGTGTCTATTACACTGTACTACCGGCGCAAAAAAAGGAACTGATTTGTGAACGTAAGCTGGTGCTGATAAACCTGATTCTGATATGGGTCTCTGTTGTAGACTGAGAGTTGGATGGAGTTGGGGAGAGGGCATCATAGTTGGAATTTTTTTTTAGTTGTGGAGTGAGAGAGTGAATGGAGCGGGCAGCACCAGGGTTACATTCTGTAATTGTCAATAATTCCCAACATCCCCAACTATATATATGTGCCTAAGACTTTTGCATAATAGTGTACAGTGATCAGGAGAGGGAGCCTGCCTTTGATCTGAACAGTCAGTGTTGAGGAAAGTTATCTAATGAAATTTAAGTGTCTGTAGATTTCGCATTTTATGTCCCATTTACATCTTTTCCCTCATCTTGTACAAAGTTACCAATTATCAGTGGTTGTTATCTGTATTATTCGCTGCTGTTTTGGGTGATATCCGTCCGCAACTATTGCGTTTGATCTTTCATTGGCTTCACTTAAGACTTGATTCTAATGATTGATTTTTTTTCGATAGACTTCCTGAGGATTTTCTAACACGACAAGGAACCGGGAACAAATCGGATAAATTGTATGGTCATGTAACATTGGACCCTTCCGGATGCGTGCCCACTGATTATCTTTTTCATACTCTTTGCAGTGAACCTGATGACAATTTTAATCCTGTCCAGAGGAAAGTGCGGTCTCTCCAGAGTTGTCACTCTCTACCTGGTTGCCATGGCAGCGGCGGATCTTATGGTCGTTGTCCTGGACCTGATATTGAGCAAGATTCCGTACACTTACGTGCCAGTGAAACTTGTCCTCTGGGCTATAGACACACCAGTGTGTAAAATCCACGCCGTCCTGCTTTACGCCGCCACCGATTGTTCGGTCTGGTTCACCGTCACTTTCACCTTTGACCGGTTTGTGGCCATTTGTTGCCAGAAGCTGAAAACAAAATATTGCACCGGGAAAACTGCGGCTGGGGTTCTGGGGATGGTGACTGTGATCAGTTGTTTAAGAAACACGTACTGGTATTTTCGGCTCGCAGGGCATTATGAATGGATAATTGCTCCATTTATTTGTCTCGATACGGTGTATTATTTGTCTTTATCTGTCTCAATGCCAATCGATTTTTTAAGTTACCTTCTCACTCCTGTAATCCCATTCCTTCTGGTTCTCCTGACGAATGGTTTAACCGTCCGACACGTTTTAATCGCCAGCAGAGGGCGCAGGAGAATCCGGTCTGGCTGACAAGGAACAGGGTGCCAGGGACCCGGAAATGGAGAGCCGCAGGAAATCCCTCGTTTTACTGCTAATCATCTCTGGCAATTTTGTTCTGCTGTGGCACCGTTCACTGTGTATTCCGCGTGGAACCGGCTGTCTGCTTCCTCTGCGGTGAATCTTCCTCCTGATTCTCTGCGAGAACTGGGCTCGATGCTGCAGCTTCTGAGCTGCTGCACAAACACGGCTCTTTACGCCGTCACCCAGACCAAGTTCAGGGAGCAACTCACAATCGCGATAAAATATCCGGTGGCGCTCTTTCCGGAAGGATCTCATAAATCACTGATGTCTCCTGACTAATTCTTCATGAATTGCAGGCTTCTTCCGCAGTGAAAGGGACCATAATCAGCAAATGCAGTCCAGTCATATTTTATGCATCTGGATCAGCAATTGCCACGTTTTATATTCAAGTGTAAGTGGGCTTCGGTTTTAACGCGAAAGGGACCAGTTTTATGGAGAAATAATGTGGGCGGCACACTGTTATTGAGAACGCGCTGAAGTCGGGCAGATACGAGAGCAACGTTGAGCAGTACTTAGTTAGGGCATAAACAGGCAGGAATGAGTATAGAGTCCGGCGTTTTCCTTGTTAGATCATTGTCCACCCACTTTACTATCGCGGATGATTCCTCACACTTGCTCACTGACCATCCATTCAATGCTTTTATTTTCTGCATTTGCCGGTTTTTATCCCTTTCTCTTCCCCATTAGAACAACCTGTGTTTGTTACTGTAGAGCACCGCCAACATTGTGACTCCCAGTTCCGCCCTGCATGTCGCACTGTCCGGCTGGTTCAGCTGCACTGCTCCGCCCCGACGTGCGATTCTGGGATCCCGAAGTCACTGCTGTTTAACGGTCTGGTTACCCCACTTCGCAGACGGCGACTTGATATCAGCTGTTGCCCCGGAAACCTCGGTGACTATTTCAGGGATTCCAGAGACGTCTTGCAATCATAATGTTAACGGATGTTTGGAAATTGGATGTTCGGGCTGTTGAGATGCGAGTGCCAATCCGGAATGAGGGGAGGAGGTTCTCCTTTTTTTAACCTCATCTCGAACGCAGGTGATGCCGTGGGCAGGTGTGTCGCGGGGTAAACACGCGTAAGACCGCTTTACCCGGCTGTGATATTTCAAGGCCTGAAGATCGGTAAATGAAGATGTGTTCGGACAGTTATTACACATTCACCTGTCTTTTTTTCTTTTTCTGGTACCGTGTCTTTGCCGAATTTAACAATGCCTTGAAGCATGAACGTTATCAGGTTTTATCCAACGAGGAGAGTTATTAAAAACGTACGAAACTGTACGGGTTGTGTCCATTAGCGACGCCTTATAATGCGATCCTGCATCACTAAATGCGTCTCAGTGAGGGAAATTTCACCGAGGAGCTGTTTTCTGGCAAGGATCAGGAGCGCATAGGCATTGATACAAAAGCCTAGGAACACGTAACTCCAGGCTCGAGTAGACTTTCTACTCGCTGATATAAGATTATTCGACGGCTCCCGAGTATGGTAATGTGGACCCTTCACTTCCTTGTCTATTTCGTAGTGATTTCCCTCCTTTTTTGTCGGCTTGTTATATCTTTATCCAGCGTTGTTATTGTATCACCCTGTTCAGCTTCATTAATCTATATAACGAATGGATCTGTATGAACTGTACACAGGACTAAAATTTCACAGTATCTCGGATCAGTGACAATATTAATTGATTCCTAATTCATCTACCCGCTGTGTAACATGGAACATGTCTAAATCCGACTTGCCACCATGCGGGGAGTGGGGGGTGCGGTTAACAGTCCGTAGATCGATCAGACTGCCCATTTTGGGTTTCCTTGCGGGGGGTGGGGGGTGTGGCTAACAGTCCGTGGATCGATCAGACTGCCCACTTTGGGTTTCCTTGCCAGGACCACAGTGAGAAGAGAAGGGTTACTTGGATATCACTGATTCGTAAAGTCATGAAGTCCAGGTAAGTTATTTTCACCTACTAAAACAGCGATGATAGTTCACTGCCCCGTCTATCCAAGTGTTCCTCTATATGAGATACTACCTGCCTTCGCCGGGCACCCGCGCAACGTGTTTCAGGTCTGTAGCCGCTTTCCCGGTGAGGGAAATAAAAATTCTGATAGCCTCTTTGCTCTCTACTGCTTATAACAATCCACAGTACAGTCTTGACAGTCTTGGGCATATACACAACAAATTAACACAGTACTACACACACACACACACACACACAGACACACACACACACACACACACACACACACACACACACACACACACACACACACAGACACACACACACACACACACACAGAGTAAAGGTTTTATATGTTTGCACAGTACTGTAGTAATTTTATTAATTGCACTGTACTGGTAACGCAAATGAAAAACACAGATTTCATGAAATATATATCTGATGATCACCTTGATGCGGATGTGGGTCTCTAGTGTGGACGAAAAGTGGGAAGGATAGTGGAATCATATTTGGGGGAAGGGGGGCGGAGAGTGGAGGGGTTGTGAAACACCGAAGACATATTCTGTCATGATCAATAAATCAAATGTTCGGATTCAAATGACCTTGACTGTTGTCTCAGGGCTAGGTGTGTCTGCACCAACGCCACTCACCCCTTCGTCGCTGATCGCACTACTTCAATACTACCTGTCTTCCAGTGGCGCTCCATCGTTGCCATTCCCAACAACGTTTGCTCACGCTGGAGATACAAACTCGTTCTCCGCTCCACGTTCAAAAATACAGTACTGTGCGTAAGCCTTAGGCATCATAGCCACAGTGTATAGATATGCCTAAGACTTTTTTGGACAGTACAGCATTTTGCCTGAATTAAGACGCCTGTCTTGTCTGGAAAAGGTCAAAACTGGCTATCGTCCGCTGATAATCGTGATTCACTCCGCCTCAGAATGTTTCCCCTAAACAGTCACACACACCTGCCAATCCAGTCTTTCTCTACTCTGGGTTTATTGTTTTCATAGTATTTTAGAATAATTATTCTCACATGTACCGAGATGCTGTGAAAAACGTGTCTGACGTTTCGTTCCAGGAAAGTTCAATGATTACACAAGGTATTGTAGAACAATGTAAATCAATAACAACAATAAATTTCTACATTTACAGAATAGGTAATGTGCAAAAAAAAAGAATAGTTGAATGAATAAACTCTTCTCCGCCTTCAAGCTGGTACAGATATGGATTGTCACCAACGTTTCGATGACAAACTCTGCCATCTTCTTCACGGTTGATGCCTGGGCATGTCCAGTCGAGTGGTATTTATTCCCCTGTATTGTCCCTCCTGGTTCGATAGTCCTCATTGAGTCAGGTGTCCGCTACCCAACTTGTTGACAATCGAATTCCAGTTGTTACTTAGAGCGAGAACTCCGTCCTCGCCAACATTCTTTTCCTTTAGTTTTCTTTCAGTGACTTCCTTTATCGGGCGGGTCCAAAAGCCATTTAATAGTATTGAATTGAATTGACTTTATTTCTTACATCCTTCGCATAAATTAGGAGTAAAACTCTTTACGTTACGTCTCTGTCTAAATGTGCATTTTGCAATCATAGCAATTTCAAACAATTTATAACAAATAGAACAGATAAGAAAATATAGAAGTACACTCAAATCAGCCTGAGTTAATCAATCTGATGGCCTGGTGGAAGAAGTTGTCCCGGCCCCCGTTGGTCCTGGCTTTTATGCTGCCGTACCGCTTCTCGGATGGTAGCAGATGGAATAGTTTGTGTTTGGGGTGACTCGGATCCCAAATGATCCTTCGGACCCTTTTTACGTACTGTCCTTGTAAATGTCCTAAATCATTGGACGTTCACAACTACAGATGCGCTGGGCTGTCCGCACCACTCTTTGCAGAATCTTGTGATTAAGGGAGGTACGGTTCCCACACCAGACAGTGATGCCGCCAGTCAGGATGCTCTCAATCGTGCCCTTGTAGAAAGTTCTTAGGATTTGTGGACCGATACCAAAATTCTTCAACTGTCTGAGGTGAAAGAGGCGCTATTGTGCCGTTTTCACACACAGCTGGTGTGTACAGATCATGTGAGGTCCTCATTGATGTGGATACCGAGGAAATTAAAGCTGTTCCGATCTCAATCCCAGATCGGTTGATGTCAATAGGAGTTATCCCGTCTCCATTCCTCCTGTAATCTACAAAATGGTCCTTTGTTTTTGCTGCATTGCAGCGTTTTCTACAGTAAAAGTCGATGCCATAACCATTGCGAATGCAATGTTCTGCTACTGCCGATTTCTCTCGGTCCCTCAAACCGATACAGCTCATTGATGTGTCTTCCACCGTGCGCCCCGTTTAGCCTTGATGTGGGCTTCCACAATGTTGCTCTATTCCACCGCGTGGCCGGTATCACCGAGAATCCTGTAATCTCCAGCCGACCTGAGTCATTATTATCCCGCTTAAACTGTTATCTGTGCTTCCATCCGGGTTTGGATTGAGCTAATCCGGTGTTTTTTTTCCAGGTTCCTGGCGACTCTTCCAGGAGCCGTTGAAATATCTGGAATACAGGCCGTAGCGCTAGGGTTAAAAGGGCTGACAGACAAAAAAAAAACAGGAAACCTAACAACTAGAGGTGGAACAAGAGAATTAAGGGCGTGGGCAGCCTTTCATTATGGTGTCTGATTTACTGAGCTGAGCTGGTTCCTCAACTCTCTCCAGTGTTCTGTGTTCACACGCAGAACAGATGCCGTACCAGACTAAAATACACCCCTATACATGTGATGCTGAATGTTTCTATGTTTCTCTGCTCTGAAACGTTCCATCCCGGCAACATCCGGTTCTCCAACACCTTTGCAATGGGATCATTTCTCCCGAGAGTGCGCCATCGATATCTGCGTGTAGCGCTTCAGCCGTAGCTGAAACGAAGCGCATAAATTTGTCATAACATCTCTGTTCTGGTGAACTATGTCAGAGTCAGTTAAAGGAAAGTTACATTTTAGTTTAGCTGGGAATGTTGGGCTGGTGGCTCATCACTCATTGGTTCGGGGTGTGTGTGGAATCCAGGGACTACTCTGCTCTCACTCGCCCTGGGAACGGAAACACGGAGGAAATGCGGCGCACATTCTTCCGTGTTGTTGACTATGAGGATCGACGAATTTAACGTATAGAACAGCTTGTCCGTTCAGATTCAGCACAGACGCGCGCTTACCGGCGTCTGATCCACCCTCACCAGACTTTCCAAATGCATCAGAGATATTGGCCCATTTCAGAGACAACAACAGAGCATCGTGGCACAGATGATCGCCAATAACATTGGCCATTAGATACAAAATAACATAAAGCGGGGCAACACACAGATTCAGGCCCTTCGCTCCACAAGGTCTATGTCAAGCATGCTGCTAATTGTCAAAGATTAACGCGCCATCACGGGCCCTATATCGTTATTTCTGGTGGTTCATGAGTCTGTGCTGTTTGAAATTTTTCTATCAAAACCGATGACATCAGCGCGATTTCCCTGACCATGTGCCGCCGAAGGTATTTCTGCATAAAATCACCCTTTCGTTTTAAACCGAAGCCCACTTATAAATGACATTTTGGTTTATGGAAAACAAGGATTCTCACTATTCGGCCTATCTTTGCCTCTTATTCCTTTATATGCATCTGCAATTTCGCTTTCCAAGCTCCAGTGCAGCAAACAAAGAATTCAAGTATTTCTAACCAGTTCTTCTATCTAATGCTCTCGGTTCCGGGAACACCTACAGGAATCGTTTTTCACCGTTTGGTCGGGTCCGGCAATTCGCAGTGCAGAAGTGAAGAGAACCACAGTCTCCAAATGTAGTCCAGTCAACGTTTATGCATTTGAATCGGGTATTGCCGGCTTTTATATTCAAAGTCATTGAACACGCAGGACATAGTACCATAAAACAGTGAACTGGCCCTTCCTCCCACGACATTTTGCTGAACTACATAAACGTTACCGTCCTACAAAGCCGGTAACCTATAGTCCTTCCTGCTCGTTTTGAGAAGTGTGTTGTATTTGCCACTGTCCGGTCATCCGGCATCTCAGTCGTGGTCAGCAAAAAGATCAAAGACGAAGACTAGGAAATACCCTCGGACCTTGTCGGGGGCTGGTACAGAAATTGCAGTCTCTCTCTCTCTCTCTCTCTCTCTCTCTCTCTCTCTCTCTCTCTCTCTCTCTCTCTCTCTCTCTCTCTCGCTCTCTCGTTCTCTCTCTCTCTCTCGCTCTAGCTCTATCCCTCTTTCTCTGTCTCTCTATCCCTCTCTCTCTCTCTCTCTCTCTCTCTCGCTCTCTCTCTCTCTCTCTCTCTCTCTCTCTCTCTCTCTCTCTCTCTCTCTCGCTCTCTCTCTCTCTCTCTCGCTCTCTCTCTCTCTCTCAAGACAAATGCTCATGCGACTCTTCTTTACATTCGCAATATTCAAAGTAATCTTTTGAGACAAATATCATTTCCCTGTAAACGAGAATCTGCACATTTTATTTTACCTTTATCTTCAAATTTTGCTTAGCTTCATTTTTCGCTAAATCTACTGAATTGCTGAGATACAGATTATGAATAGATAAAACCTATTTGACAACACTTCTCCACACCTGCTGCTCACGTACTATGCAAAAAGGGTTAACTGCATGTGTCATTTCATTAAATGCCGATATTGTCAATTCCACGGAGGGTTTCAGCGTCACAAGGGAGTTTCCCTCTCCTAATAATAAGCATCTGAATCACTGAGCTCTCACTGAACAGCCGCTCCGGCACTCACAGTGATTCGCCGATCCACACAGCGGGACAGAGAGAGCACGCTGCAGAAGGAAGGTTTGCTGGTTCCGGAATGGATCAGAGTCCGGGAACAGCAGCGTGGAGTGTGGCAGAAATTCCGAAGAATGTCTTCTGGGCTGCTCAGTTTGTCTTTGCGAAGTATGAATGGTCGACCTTGGATCTTCGAATCGCACAGGCATTAAAAGTCATTCAAGTGATTTACTTCCCCGTCCTCGCTGTCATCGCTCTTCCCGGTGAGTCTCTCTCCAAAGCTCAACTACACAACAATATTTAACTGTTCTCTAATGTTTATCACCCGTTTGAAATTATTGCTCCTGTCGCACATTCCAGGTAAGAAATCTCCAAATTCTGCAACGATGCTGTTCTCTGTGGCTCTTGTAATTGTGCGGGTGTAATGGCCAATGATCCAATCGGTAAACTCCGTTCAATCGTTGCTCACATCATTTCATGACCGAGGCTTTGATATTTTGCCTCCGGGAGCGTTGCCTCCTTTCAGTCTCTCCATCTTCCCCTCGGAAATATTGGCTTTTGAATCAAGTTGCTTCAACTCGGTGTGTTTGCAACGCAATTTAATTTGACTTCCTAATACGCATTATTCTCGCAGACAATCGCTTCGAAATGTTCCACTGCCCTTTCTTACGTTCATTCACGTGATTTTTTTTTAATCCTATGTTCGCTTTTTAAATGTCACTCTGAGGATTTCGCAGAATTGTGTTACAATGAAAATAGAGACGGCTCATTATCTGTCTTCTCATGAACGAAGTTACATTATGGTGAATATTTGCAACTCTCTCATTCTCTGCTCATTTCACACAATATTGATCTGAATAACATTGCACAACAGACAATGTAGTTGTCTGCATCGACTGAATTGTGCAATACCGTTCCAAGCTTGGAATTATTCGTCGAATTTCATTTAAATTCTATTAAAAAAAAGGAAAGGGTTCGTAATTTCCACTACATTTGCGTTAAAGTAATCTCACGATCACACGCTCTCTCTCCTCTGACTATCCTCCTCCAAACGATGTCTGCATCAGAAGTCATTCTGCAATTGGAACTCTGCAATTATAAAACGCCAATGTCCTTACTGTTGTTCTGTTTTTAATTCACGGCCCCCGCATTTCACTGTGATCTCAGTGATTTAGAGTAGTCCTCGCTCTAACTGATTCCCTCCTCCGATTGCAATTCAAAAACGTCCTCAACTGATTATTTTATTACCGTCTGCGTTTACATTTGACTGTCCACCCGGTGGTTGTTCAGAAAGTCTGCAAACTGGAAGATGACAAACAGGCCATGACATTCAGACAGTGATGCATTTCTTTGGGGATAAAAGACGGATGACAATGCGGGTAAGGAAAACTTAATCGGGAGTGTAATAAATGCAAAGGAATGGAGGGAAATCTCTTTCATAAGGGCAGGAGTATCTGAAGGGGATGAAGAACGTTGTAGGAAAGATTCCGAAGGAATACGATTTGCCCAGTTAACTCTCGGCCTGTGAGCTAACATCCGCCGCTGCAAAGTCAGATCTCCCGCTCAACATGTCCCAGAGAGTCGACCAGTTTCTCCCAGCTTTAGGTCAGCGGCTTCGAATACATTCATGGGTCGGGTGAGACTTGGTTCGGTTCCGCTGTTCGGAATCACTCACTCACCGAGCGGATTGAACGGAGCTACTGCTGACAGGATGATCGGTGACAGCATTGTATATATAGCGAGGATGCCCGAGACCGTACCCTAGTGATTGTGTCTATTCATGGGTCGGGTGAGACTTGGTTCGATTCCGCTGTTCGGAATCACTCGCTCACGGAGCGGATTGAACGGAGCTACTGCTGACAGGATGATCGGTGACAGTATTGTATATATAGCGAGGATGCCCGAGACCGTACCCGAGTGATTGTGTCTATTCATGGGTCGGGTGAGACTTGATTCGATTCCGCTGTTCGGAATCACTCGCTCATGGAGCGGATTGAACGGAGCTACTGCTGACAGGATGATCGGTGACAGTATTGTATATATAGCGAGGATGCCCGAGACCGTACCCGAGTGATTGTGTCTATTACACTGTACTACCGGCGCAAAAAAAGGAACTGATTTGTGAACGTAAGCTGGTGCTGATAAACCTGATTCTGATATGGGTCTCTGTTGTAGACTGAGAGTTGGATGGAGTTGGGGAGAGGGCATCATAGTTGGAATTTTTTTTTAGTTGTGGAGTGAGAGAGTGAATGGAGCGGGCAGCACCAGGGTTACATTCTGTAATTGTCAATAATTCCCAACATCCCCAACTATATATATGTGCCTAAGACTTTTGCATAATAGTGTACAGTGATCAGGAGAGGGAGCCTGCCTTTGATCTGAACAGTCAGTGTTGAGGAAAGTTATTTAATGAAATTTAAGTGTCTGTAGATTTCGCATTTTATGTCCCATTTACATCTTTTCCCTCATCTTGTACAAAGTTACCAATTATCAGTGGTTGTTATCTGTATTATTCGCTGCTGTTTTGGGTGATATCCGTCCGCAACTATTGCGTTTGATCTTTCATTGGCTTCACTTAAGACTTGATTCTAATGATTGATTTTTTTTCGATAGACTTCCTGAGGATTTTCTAACACGACAAGGAACCGGGAACAAATCGGATAAATTGTATGGTCATGTAACATTGGACCCTTCCGGATGCGTGCCCACTGATTATCTTTTTCATACTCTTTGCAGTGAACCTGATGACAATTTTAATCCTGTCCAGAGGAAAGTGCGGTCTCTCCAGAGTTGTCACTCTCTACCTGGTTGCCATGGCAGCGGCGGATCTTATGGTCGTTGTCCTGGACCTGATATTGAGCAAGATTCCGTACACTTACGTGCCAGTGAAACTTGTCCTCTGGGCTATAGACACACCAGTGTGTAAAATCCACGCCGTCCTGCTTTACGCCGCCACCGATTGTTCGGTCTGGTTCACCGTCACTTTCACCTTTGACCGGTTTGTGGCCATTTGTTGCCAGAAGCTGAAAACAAAATATTGCACCGGGAAAACTGCGGCTGGGGTTCTGGGGATGGTGACTGTGATCAGTTGTTTAAGAAACACGTACTGGTATTTTCGGCTCGCAGGGCATTATGAATGGATAATTGCTCCATTTATTTGTCTCGATACGGTGTATTATTTGTCTTTATCTGTCTCAATGCCAATCGATTTTTTAAGTTACCTTCTCACTCCTGTAATCCCATTCCTTCTGGTTCTCCTGACGAATGGTTTAACCGTCCGACACGTTTTAATCACCAGCAGAGGGCGCAGGAGAATCCGGTCTGCTAACAAGGAACAGGGTGCCAGGGACCCGGAGATGGAGAGCCGCAGGAAATCCCTCGTTTTACTGCTAATCATCTCTGGCAATTTTGTTCTGCTGTGGGCACCGTTCACTGTGTATTCCGCGTGGAACCGGCTGTCTGCTTCCTCTGCGGTGAATCTTCCTCCTGATTCTCTGCGAGAACTGGGCTCGATGCTGCAGCTTCTGAGCTGCTGCACAAACACGGCTCTTTACGCCGTCACCCAGACCAAGTTCAGGGAGCAACTCACAATCGCGATAAAATATCCGGTGGCGCTCTTTTCCGGAAGGATCTCATAAATCACTGATGTCTCCTGACTAATTCTTCATGAATTGCAGGCTTCTTCCGCAGTGAAAGGGACCATAATCAGCAAATGCAGTCCAGTCAATATTTTATGCATCTGGATCAGCAATTGCCACGTTTTATATTCAAGTGTAAGTGGGCTTCGGTTTAACGCGAAAGGGACCAGTTTTATGGAGAAATAATGTGGGCGGCACACTGTTATTGAGAACGCGCTGATGTCGGCAGATACGAGAGCAACGTTGAGCAGTACTTAGTTAGGGGCATAAACAGGCAGGAATGAGTATAGAGTCCAGCGTTTTCCTTGTTAGATCATTGTCCACCCACTTTACTATCGCGGATGATTCCTCACACTTGCTCACTGACCATCCATTCAATGCTTTTATTTTCTGCATTTGCCGGTTTTTATCCCTTTCTCTTCCCCATTAGAACAACCTGTGTTTGTTACTGTAGAGCACCGCCAACATTGTGACCCCCAGTTCCGCCCTGCATGTCGCACTGTCCGGCTGGTTCAGCTGCACTGCTCCGCCCCGACGTGCGATTCTGGGATCCCGAAGTCACTGCTGTTTAACGGTCTGGTTACCCCACTTCGCAGACGGCGACTTGATATCAGCTGTTGCCCCGGAAACCTCGGTGACTATTTCAGGGATTCCAGAGACGTCTTGCAATCATAATGTTAACGGATGTTTGGAAATTGGATGTTCGGGCTGTTGAGATGCGAGTGCCAATCCGGAATGAGGGGAGGAGGTTCTCCTTTTTTTAACCTCATCTCGAACGCAGGTGATGCCGTGGGCAGGTGTGTCGCGGGGTAAACACGCGTAAGACCGCTTTACCCGGCTGTGATATTTCAAGGCCTGAAGATCGGTAAATGAAGATGTGTTCGGACAGTTATTACACATTCACCTGTCTTTTTTTCTTTTTCTGGTACCGTGTCTTTGCCGAATTTAACAATGCCTTGAAGCATGAACGTTATCAGGTTTTATCCAACGAGGAGAGTTATTAAAAACGTACGAAACTGTACGGGTTGTGTCCATTAGCGACGCCTTATAATGCGATCCTGCATCACTAAATGCGTCTCAGTGAGGGAAATTTCACCGAGGAGCTGTTTTCTGGCAAGGATCAGGAGCGCATAGGCATTGATACAAAAGCCTAGGAACACGTAACTCCAGGCTCGAGTAGACTTTCTACTCGCTGATATAAGATTATTCGACGGCTCCCGAGTATGGTAATGTGGACCCTTCACTTCCTTGTCTATTTCGTAGTGATTTCCCTCCTTTTTTGTCGGCTTGTTATATCTTTATCCAGCGTTGTTATTGTATCACCCTGTTCAGCTTCATTAATCTATATAACGAATGGATCTGTATGAACTGTACACAGGACTAAAATTTCACAGTATCTCGGATCAGTGACAATATTAAATGATTCCTAATTCATCTACCCGCTGTGTAACACGGAACATGTCTGAATCCGACTTCCCACCTTGCGGGGGGTGGGGGGTGTGGTTAACAGTCCGTGGATCGATCAGACCGCCCACTTTGGGTTTCCTTGCCAGGACCACAGTGAGAAGAGAAGGGTTACCTGGATATCACTGATTCGTAAAGTCATGAAGTCCAGGTAAGTTATTTTCACCTACTAAAACAGCGATGATAGTTCACTGCCCCATCTATCCAAGTGTTCCTCTATATGAGATACTACCTGCCTTCGCCGGGCACCCGCACAACGTGTTTCAGGTCTGTAGCCGCTTTCCCGGTGAGGGAAATAAAAATTCTGATAGCCTCTTTGCTCTCTACTGTTTATAACAATCCACAGTACAGTCTTGACAGTCTTGGGCATATACACAACAAATTAACACAGTACTACACACACACACACACACACACACACACACACACACACACACACACACACACACACACACACACACACACACACACACACACACACACACACACACAGACACACACACACACACACACACACACACACACAGAGTAAAGGTTTTATACGTTTGCACAGTACTGTAGTAATTTTATTAATTGCACTGTACTGGTAACGCAAATGAAAAACACACAAATTTCATGACATATATATCTGATGATCACCTTAATACGGATGTGGGTCTCTAGTGTGGACTAAAAGTAGGAAGGGTGCACGGAGAGTGGAATCCTATTTGGGGGAAGGGGGCGGAGAGTGGAGGGGTTGTGAAACACCGAAGACATATTCTGTCATGATCAATAAATTAAATGTTCGGATTCAAATGACCTTGACTGTTGTCTCAGGGCTAGGTGTGTCTGCACCAACGCCACTCACCCCTTCCCCCACCCTTCGCCGCTGATCGCACTACTTCACTACTACCTGTCTCACACCCCTCCCGTGGCACTCCATCCTTGCCATTCCCAACAACGTTTGCTCACGGACATACAAAATCGTTCTCCGCTCCACGTTCAAAAATACAGTACTGTGCGTAAGCCTCAGGCATCATAGCCACAGTGTATAGATATGCCTAAGACTTTTTTGGACAGTATAGCATTTTGCCTGAATTAAGACGCCTGTCTTGTCTGGAAAAGGTCAAAACTGGCTATCGTCCGCTGATAATCGTGATTCACTCCGCCTCAGAATGTTTCCCCTAAACAGTCACACACACCTGCCAATCCAGTCTTTCTCTACTCTGGGTTTATTGGTTTCATAGTGCTTTAGAATAATTATTCTCACATGTACCGAGATGCTGTGAAAAACGTGTCTGACGTTTCGTTCCAGGAAAGTTCAATGATTACACAAGGTATTGCAGAACAATGTAAATCAATAACAACAATAAATTTCTACATTTACAGAGCAGGTAATGTGCAAAAAAAAAAAAAAAGAATAGTTGAATGAATAAACTCTTCTCCGCCTTCAAGCTGGTACAGATATGGATTGTCACCAACGTTTCGATGACAAACTCTGCCATCTTCTTCACGGTTGATGCCTGGGCATGTCCAGTCGAGTGGTATTTATTCCCCTGTATTGTCCCTCCTGGTTCGATAGTCCTCATCGAGTCAGGTGTCCGCTACCCAACTTGTTGACAATCGAATTCCAGTTGTTACTTAGAGCGAGAACTCCGTCCTCGCCAACATTCTTTTCCTTTAGTTTTCTTTCAGTGACTTCCTTTATCGGGCGGGTCCAAAAGCCATTTAATAGTATTGAATTGAATTGACTTTACTTCTTACATCCTTCGCATAAATTAGGAGTAAAACTCTTTACGTTACGTCTCTGTCTAAATGTGCATTTTGCAATCATAGCAATTTCAAACAATTTATAACAAATAGAACAGATAAGAAAATATAGAAACACACTCAAATCAGCCTGAGTTAATCAATCTGATGGCCTGGTGGAAGAAGTTGTCCCGGCCCCCGTTGTCCTGGCTTTTATGCTGCCGTACCGTTTCTCGGATGGTAGCAGATAGAATAGTTTGTGTTTGGGGTGACTCGGATCCCAAATGATCCTTCGGACCCTTTTTACACACCTGTCCTTGTAAATGTCCTAAATCATTGGACGTTCCCAACTACAGATGCGCTGGGCTGTCCGCACCACTCTTTGCAGAATCTTGTGATTAAGGAAGGTACGGTTCCCATACCAGACAGTGATACAGCCAGTCAGGATGCTCTCAATCGTGCCCCTGTAGAAAGTTCTTAGGATTTGTGGGCCGATACCAAAATTCTTCAACTGTCTGAGGTGAAAGAGGCGCTATTGTGCCGTTTTCACACACAGCTGGTGTGTACAGATCATGTGAGGTCCTCATTGATGTGGATACCGAGGAAATTAAAGCTGTTCCGATTTCAATCCCAGATCGGTTGATGTCAATAGGAGTTATCCCGTCTCCATTCCTCCTGTAATCTACAAAATGGTCCTTTGTTTTTGCTGCATTGCAGCGTTTTCTACAGTAAAAGTCGATGCCATAACCATTGCGAATGCAATGTTCTGCTACTGCCGATTTCTCTCGGTCCCTCAAACCGATACAGCTCATTGATGTGTCTTCCACCGTGCGCCCCGTTTAGCCTTGATGTGGGCTTCCACAATGTTGCTCTATTCCACCGCGTGGCCGGTATCACCGAGAATCCTGTAATCTCCAGCCGACCTGAGTCATTATTATCCCGCTTAAACTGTTATCTGTGCTTCCATCCGGGTTTGGATTGAGCTAATCCGGTGTTTTTTTTTCCAGGTTCCTGGCGACTCTTCCAGGAGCCGTTGAAATATCTGGAATACAGGCCGTAGCGCTAGGGTTAAAAGGGCTGACAGACAAAAAAAAAACAGGAAACCTAACAACTAGAGGTGGAACAAGAGAATTAAGGGCGTGGGCAGTCTTTCATTATGGTGTCTGATTTACTGAGCTGAGCTGGTTCCTCAACTCTCTCCAGTGTTCTGTGTTCACACGCAGAACAGATGCCTTACCAGACTAAAATACACCCCTATACATGTGATGCTGAATGTTTCTATGTTTCTCTGCTCTGAAACGTTCCATCCCGGCAACATCCGGTTCTCCAACACCTTTGCAATGGGATCATTTCTCCCGAGAGTGCGCCATCGATATCTGCGTGTAGCGCTTCAGCCGTAGCTGAAACGAAGCGCATAAATTTGTCATAACATCTCTGTTCTGGGGAACTATGTCAGAGTCAGTTAAAGGAAAGTTACATTTTAGTTTAGCTGGGAATGTTGGGCTGGTGGCTCATCACTCATTGGTTCGGGGTGTGTGTGGAATCCAGGGACTACTCTGCTCCAACTCGCCCTGGGAACGGAAACACGGAGGAAATGCGGCGCACATTCTTCCGTGTTGTTGACTATGAGGATCGACGAATTTAACGTATAGAACAGCTTGTCCGTTCAGATTCAGCACAGACGCGCGCTTACCGGCGTCTGATCCACCCTCACCAGACTTTCCAAATGCATCAGAGATATTGACCCATTTCAGAGACAACAACAGAGCATCGCGGCACAGATGATCGCCAATAACATTGGCCATTAGATACAAAATAACATAAAGCGGGGCAACACACAGATTCAGGCCCTTCGCTCCACAAGGTCTATGTCAAGCATGCTGCTAATTGTCAAAGATTAACGCGCCATCACGGGCCCTATATCGTTATTTCTGGTGGTTCATGAGTCTGTGCTGTTTCAAATTTATCTATCAAAACCGATGACATCAGCGCGATTTCCCTGACCATGTGCCGCCGAAGGTATTTCTGCATAAAATCCCCCTTTCGTTTTAAACCGAAGCCCACTTATAAATGACATTTTGGTTTATGGAAAACAAGGATTCTCACTATTCGGCCTATCTTTGCCTCTTATTCCTTTATATGCATCTGCAATTTCGCTTTCCAAGCTCCAGTGCAGCAAACAAAGAATTCAAGTATTTCTAACCAGTTCTTCTATCTAATGCTCTCGGTTCCGGGAACACCTACAGGAATCGTTTTTCACCGTTTGGTCGGGTCCGGCAATTCGCAGTGCAGAAGTGAAGAGAACCACAGTCTCCAAATGTAGTCCAGTCAACGTTTATGCATTTGAATCGGGTATTGCCGACTTTTATATTCAAAGTCATTGAACACGCAGGACATAGAATCATAAAACAGTGAACTGGCCCTTCCTCCCACGGCATTTTGCTGAACTACATAAACGTTACCGTCCTACAAAGCCGGTAACCTATAGTCCTTCCTGCTCGTTTTGAGAAGTGCGTTGTATTTGCCACTGTCCGGTCATCCGGCATCTCAGTCGTGGTCAGCAAAAAGATGAAAGACGAAGACTAGGAAATACCCTCGGACCTTGTCGGGGGTGGTACAGAAATTGCAGTTGTTACTCTAACTGGTGCCCTGTAATTAGTGGGCCTGTTGTTGTCTGTTATCTAGGTCAAAGATCTGGTTGATTCCACCCAATCGAGCAACATTTCACCGTTCAATAGCGGGAACAAGGCACTTAAATTTGATGCACTTCTGAAACTTTTGTAACCACTGATGCAGTTTCCTCCTTCAAACCGACGGACCGCTTCAACACAAATCGAACCGTCACCAGGCACATCACTGACGGATATTTCAGTCAGAGGGTGGTAAATCTGTGGAATTTGTTCCCACGAGCGGCTGTGGAGGCCAAGTCATTGGGTGCGTTTAAGGCAGAGATAGATGGATTCTTGTTTAGCCAGTGCATCAAAGGGTATGGAGTGAAATCAGGGGAGTGGGGATAACTGGAAGAATCGGATCAGCCTGTGTTTGAATGGTGGAGTAGACTCCATGGGCCGATTGGCCTTCCTCTGCTCCTGTAGCTTATAGTCTTATGGTATAGGTGTAATTTCAAGCATGGGCGTTATCGGATTTTATGCAATGCCGATTCGGTTAAAAAGAGCCGACACTTGTCGGGTTGTCTTTATTACGGAGGCCAACTGAGAGAGAAACTTTGTCATTGCACGTTTGCCATTGAGCTGACCGAGAAACTGTTGTCTGGAAAAGATCGGGAAAACATAGGTAAGGTACGAAAGTCGGTAAACACATAACTCCAGGCTCGTGGAGACCGTCTGCTCCGATTATCTAAGATAATTGAAAGGTTCCCTAGTCGGAGAATATGGACTTTTCACTTCCCTGTCTAAGACTGAGTGTCTATTTCGTTGTGATTTGCTGCTTTTTGTCTACTTGTTATTCATTGTATCTGAATGTGGTTTCACTGCATTCAGCACTGTTGCTGTTTTAAATGGTTCTAATTTATTGTCCTATATAACGATTTGATCTGCACGATCGGTGAACAAGGCTGGATTTTCACAGCATCTCGGTAAATCTGACAATATTGAACCGATTCCAATTCCATTCACCAGCGGTGAAACATGGAAATTATCGGAAGCGGATTTCCCACTATTGGGGGCGGGGATGTCACACCCCGTGGACCGATCAGACCTCCCACATTGAGTTGAATTTCCCAGACCACAATGAGAGGTGAACGTCTACTTTAACGTCACAGGTATGTAAATTGATACAATTACGAAACGGTGACGCAGCATTTCCAGGTGAGTTATTCTCACTTACTGGAGTTTGATGATGGTGATTCTCTGCCCCCTCTGTCTAAATGTTCATCTGCACATTTCTAATGCAATGAGAAAATGCATCGCATTTCTAATACAATGACTCTGTATATAGATGCACTATATACACTGACCTATAGATACACCGTCCTGCTTCCGCAAAAAAACAACAACACATTTCATGACAATTCTGAGTGATGATAAGGCTGATTCTGATAAAGATTTCTATCCTGGAACGATAGAGGAAAGGAAGTGTGGAAAAGGAAATTGTACCTGGGGAAAGGAGAAGGGAGAGGGGAGGGAGCGGGAGGCACCGGAGGGACACTCTGTAATGATCAATAAACCAATTGATCAATTGTTTGGAAACAATTGAACTTGCCTGGTGTCTCAGGGCTGGTGTGTCTTCACATTTGCCAGTCCCACCTCTCGCATTCCTTCTCTGCCGCCTGTCCCACACCCCTCCTGCGGCGCTCCACCCTCGCCATTCCCAGTATCGTCTGCTCCCGCGGGGTTTACAAACTCGCTCTCCGCTCCACGTTGACGAATACAGTACTGAGCTAAATTACCACATGGTGCCTAAGAGCTTTGCACAGTGCTGCATCCCGCCGGATTTAAGACGCTTGCCTTGTGAATAAAATAAAACTGACTATGCTCTGCTGATAATTGTGACAGTCTCACTTCAGTGTTTCGCTCCAGCGGACACACGCACGCCCGTCCAGTGCTTCCTCTGTCTGGGTTTATTGTTTGTTTTACTATTTTAGATTTTTTTTTTACGGTGAAAAGGTGACTTACGTTTCGTTCCATAAACGCCAGTGACTACACTATACTTGGGACAGAAAAATGTAAATCAATAACAATGAAAAGTGTAACTTTTCGGAGTGGGTAACGTGCATGTAAACAAATAGGTGCAAGTTCATAACGAGCGAGATTGTGCGGCGAAGATTTAATCTGATTGGACTATGGAAACATTTAATTGTTTTATTAGAGCGGGACAGAATCTGTTACTGAACCTGGTGGCTGGGGCTTTCCGGCTTTTGTATCCTCGGTCCGATGGATGGCGGCGGTGAGGGTGGTGGGGGGGGGGGGGGTGGGAAGAGAATTAACGGCGTGGGTCGGCCTTTGATGATGGTGGCTGCTTTACCGAGCTGAGCTGGTTCCACAACTCCCCAGTTTTCTGTGTTCAGATGCAGAGCAGCTGCAGTCCGGAGCCACAATGTACCACCCCGCCCCCCCCCGCCCCCGCCCTGTAGGTGTGAAACTGAATCTTTCTCTGTGTCCCTGTAATGATAATTTCCATCCCAGAAACATTTGTGCTGGGGATCTTTCTCCTGATAGCGCGTTGTGGAAAGCTGTGTGTAGCGCTCCAGTCGGAGCTGAAACGAGCCAAGTACATTTGCAATAACATGTTCTGTTCTTGTACACTGTGTTTCATGTAATTAAAGAAAGCATGCATTTTACTTGAGATGGAAATGTTGTGCTGGTGATTATTCGATCAGTGGCTCCGGGAATTTGCGGTATCCAGGAAGATGTTCTGTTCTGTCCGGGCAAAGAAACACGGAGGAAATGCCACGTACATTCTGATCTGTTGTTACCTCTGAGGATCTATGGGCGTAAACGTCTAGAAATACTTGTCCCTTCAGACTCAGCACAGGTCTGCTATCGCTGGCTTGTGTTCTAACCATACCCGACTTTCCAACATGCATCAAAGTCATTGAATCATGTTTGTAGAAAACAGTAGAACAACGCAAGGCCGATCACTGACCCACAACACTGGTCATTCGATTAGATAACGAAAAGTAGTGAAATTTGCATTGGAGTGACAGATGCAATTTCATGCAGCTAAGGGCCAGGTTTTATACTTCGGCAGGACAAATCGAAATAGGACTTATGTTGAGAATTTACAGGTACCCAGGAGTACCATGGAGTAGAAGGATCCTGGAATACAGGTCCTGAATTTCTTGAAAATGGCATCAAAGTCGGAAAGAGCAGCTTTGGCACATTGGCCTTCACAGACCAAAGAATCGAGTCCAGGCGTTTTGATTTTATTTTAACGTTGTATAAGACATTTGCGGATTAATCTGGAAGAGAGCTGTGTGCAGTTCTGGCCACCTACCTAAAGGAAACATATCAATATGTTTGAAAAAGCGCATAGATATTTTACGAGAATATTGCCGATTCTTTACGAGCTGAGTTATAAGGAAATGTTACATAGCTTAGGACTTTATTCCCTGAAGCGTGGTAAAACAATGGGATATTTGACGTTTGTGTAAAAAATTATGAGGGGTATAGATGGGGTAAATGCAAGTAGGCCTGTTGTATTGAGTTTGTGTGAGACTAGTGGTCAGAGGTTAAGTACGTACGGTGAAATGTTTAAGAGGAAAATGATTGGGAATTTCTTCACTCAGGGTATGCTGACCGCGTGGAACAAGCTGCTGGCGGAATTAATGAATGCAGCTTCGGTTGCAACATCGAAGAGAAGTTTGGATAAATACTTGAGTGGGAGTGTTACGCGGGGCTGTCGTCCAGGTACAAGTCGATGAAATTAGTCAGAATAGTTCCGCGCGGACTACGTGGACAGAAGCGACTGTTTCTGTGCTGCAGTTCTCCCTGTCTCTATTCTCTCCCAGTCTTTAGAAACATGTCTGCTTGTCTCGCCCAACCTACCCCACGGAATAAGGTTTCACTCAGACCCGGTGAGTTATTCTAGTTTAGGCACATTCGGATATCGACCGTATTTATGGACACCCGTAGCAGAATTCCCCCTCCCTTTGGTGAAACACGTAAGTCTAAAGTCCGCCCTCTTGACGAATACCGACGAAACGTATTAATTTGCATCCTCTCCCATGTCTTCCCTCGTTTGCCCATGACTTGCTGGAAAATAAAACTTTCGTTCGCGCCTTTGTCATATCAGCCAGTGAAATCCCTTGAACACCGCGGGTTCTTGCTAATTTCACTTGGAGCAATTCTCCAGACTTGTCATGTACTTGGCAGGACACTGCGACGAGTTGCACGCTGTATATAGTGAATTCAGTTATTACACGGTTGAGAGCATAGTTTCCAACAAATCGAGCATTATTTCACCGTCGATAACAAGGCATTTAATTTTATTTCACGTCTGAAACCTGAGCAATCACTGATGCAGTTTCCTCCTTCAAACTGAGACGTCACCAGCATAAACAGAACCGTCACTATTACAACACGGGCATCACTGACGGTATTGACCACACACACAGTGACAATGGTTGTCCAGCTCCCTCAATGACGGCAACGACTTTAAAAATGTTTTTATTCAGGTCCATGAATGTCCACACTGACAATTACATTGCGCAAACAGAACTTTCTCTGATTAAACTAACATTGTCGTTCCATTTCCAGTCCCTTCTTGGACACAGCAGTAATGTCCATGTTTAAATTCTTAATAATATTGCAGACATTAATCCCCAATCATCACTGACCACACACTGCGACTAAATAGAAACATATAAACATAGAAAGCCTACAGCACAATTCAGGCCCTTCGGCCCACAAAGTAGTGCTGAACGTGTTCCTACCTTAGAAATTACTAGACTTCCCCCTAGCCCTCTATTTTTATAAGCTCCATGTACCTATCCAAAAGTCTCTTAAAAATGAAACTACTGTATCTGCCTCCACCACCGTTGCAGGCAGCCCTTTCCACGAACTCACCACTCTCTGAGTAAAAATCATATCCCTGACGTCTCCTCTGTACCGACTCCCCAGCACCTTAAAACTGTGTCCTTTTGTGGCAGCCATTTCAGCCCTGGGAAAAAAACCTCTGACTATCCACATGATCAATGCCTCACATCATCTTGTACAACTCTGTCAGGTCACCTCTCATCCTCCATCGCTCCAAAGAGATAGGGCCGAGTTCACTCAACCTATTCTCATAATGCATGCTCCCCAATCCAGCAAAAATCTTTGTAAATCTCCTCTGCACCCTTTCTATGGTCCTATAGTGAGGTGACCAGAACTGAGCACAGCACTCCAAGTGGGGTCTGACCAGGGTCCTATATAGCTGCAACCTTACCTCTCGGCTCCTAAATTCAATTCCGCAATTGATGAAGGCCAATACACCGTACGCCTTCCTAACCACAGCGTCAACCTGCGCAGCTGCTTTTAGTGTCCTATGGATTCGGACATCAAGATCCCTCTGATCCTCCATACTGCCAAGAGTCTTAACATTAATACTATATTCTGCGATCATATTTGACCTACAAAAATGAACCATTTCACACTTATCTGGGTTGAACTCCGTCTGCCACTTCTCAGCGCAGTTTTGCATCCTGTCAATGTCCCGCTGTAACCTCTGACAGCATTCCACACTATCCACAACACCTCCAACCTTTGTGTCATCAGCAATCTTACTATCCCATCCCTGTACTTGCTCATCCAGGACATTTATAAAAGTCAGGAGGAGTAAGGGTCCCAGAACAGATCCCTGAGGTACACCACTGGTCACTGACCTCCAAGCAGAGCATGACCCGTCTATAAAAACTCTTTGTCTTCTGTGGGCACGTCAGTTCTGGATCCACAAAACAATGTCCCCTTGGATCCCATGCCTCCTTACTTTTTCGATAAGCCTTGCATGGGGTACCTTATCAAATGCCTTGCTAAAATCCATATACACGACATCTACTGCTCTCCCTTCATCAATGTGTATAGTCACATCTTGAAAATTTTCACTCAGGCTTGTAAGGCATTACCTGCCCTTGACAATGGCATGCTGATTATTCCTAAACATATTATACCTCTCCAAATGTTCATAAATCCTGCCTTTCAAGATCTTCTCCATCAACTTACCAACCACTGAAGTGAGACTCGCTAGTCTATATCCAAGCACAGTCATCCCGGTGGGAATACATTTGACTCTAAATGCCACTCCTGTGCCAGCAGATTAAATTGCTGATTTTCCAGCAAGGTACAATCATCACCAAACTGTTTCTACGGCCACCTGTTTAACTACATTGTTTTCAGATCGAACAGAATGAAAATGAGACGTTATTAAAGCCCTGAACTAAAATATCAATCCGACTATTGCTTGACGGGCAGTATTCTTTCGGAATTACTTAAGTTCCGTTAAGTCAGTTAACAAAATATGCATCCTTTTATCTTACTAACATTTACAAAAGGGTGGAGGAAAGAAAGAGAAACGAAATATTTTGTTTAGCGAAATGCTACGCATTAACAGACAAACGCTGCCAAAAAATAATGCGCAGAACAAGAAAACTATGCAAACGAAAGTAATTCTGAGAAAATGTGTTAAGGAGTTCGCGAATGTGTGTCTGTCAGCAGCCAGGGACCGAATCGAGAAATAATCTACCGACGGAGAATGATGTGGACCGGAGCCTGATGGATCTGCACCAACTCTCAGCTCGACATACTGAACACTTCAGTGTTGCTTCCTGGGGATTGCCTATCGGGACTGAGAAGGGTAGCGGGCGCCAACACAAACTGGTTGCAGAGCTGAAACGTGAGGGTCATCACAGGCCTATTCCGGCTTTCCAAAACACACCTCAGTTCAATAAGGAAACAGTCTGTGCTTCTATAGACACTTCAGAGATCACATTGTTGTAATCGGCAATAATGGGGAGAGAAGCTTTTACCTTCATCCGGCCACTCTCCTACTCAGCTGGCTTCGGCTCTCACCTTTTAGTTTGTCTACCTTCCTTCCCCAATTGTCTTCTTCTCGCATCTTCCTACTTCCTTTCTGATCTGGATAAGACCATTATGCACAGCAGCAGCCTTAGTTCACTCCAGCCAATTCTGCTCTGGTCTCCGCTACCATCCCTGCTACTGTCCCATCCTAATCAACTATTCCCAAATCTCTCTGATGCTTCCCTGATTCCCTTTATTTATCTGTAATGCAAATACATCTCGTTTCAGTTTCACCCTCACACCGCAGGGTGAATTCCTTCACCGTAAACTCCCCAATCAAATAAGGTTCAGTACGCAATTCTCAATCCAGGATTGCTATTTCCCTCGTGAGGGCGGCTAAATCAAAAGCTGCTCTAAAAAGACATCGCCATTCTCGCACCTTCCGTCTGCCAATGTCATTAATTTTTTCCAGATTGCACAGACCGCTGCAATCTTTGACAGACTTCCAGGCTGCCCACTACACTTCCAATCGTGCTGTCATCCGAAAATTTGCCGACCCAATTTTCTCCATTATCATCCAGCTCATTTGTGTTGATGATAAACACCAACGGACAGGGCAATTTTCCTGGCAATCTTCTTAGAAAACCGCACAAGGTTAGTAAGACAAACACTATCAGACACAGATACGATAAGCTGACCGGGTCAGCCGTGTCTGTCCAAATACTTACAAATCCCTGCAGCGCACCAGTTGTCACAAGCCTCCAGTCAGAGAGACCACCATCCACTATCACTCTCTGGCTTCTTCTCCGAAGGCAATGCCGAATCCAGCTTACTGCCTCATATTGATTGACAAGGGACTGAGCCTTCTTGAGCAACCTGCCATGCGAGACCGTGCCGAAGGTCTTCCCACAATCCATGTCGACAGCATCCACTGCTTCTGCTTGTACCTACGCTGAAAACGCCACAAAGTTAGTTAGACATAACCTACACGCTTGGAGACGTGTTGGCTATTCCTAATCTGGCCCATTTGACCCAAATAATAGATACATAAATAGATAGATAGATAGATAGATAGATAGATAGATAGATAGATAGATAGATAGATAGATAGATAGATAGATAGATAGATAGATAGATAGATAGATAGATAGATAGATAGATAGATAGATAGATAGATAGATAAACACAAAGTATACTGCAGAATGCTGTGGTCAAATAACACGTACAAACAAGCTGAATGAACTCAGCAGGTCGGGCAGCATCCGTTGAAAGGAGCAAAATCCTTCGTGAGGGCGGCTAAATCAAAAGCTGCTCTGAAAAGATATCTCCATTCTCGCAACTTCCGTCTGCCAATGTCATTCCATTTTTCCAGATTGCACAGACGGCTGAAATCTTTGACAGACTTCCAGGGTGTCCACTACACTTCCAATGGTGGTGTCATTAGCCGTCCTGACGAAGAGTCTTGGCCCGAAACGTTGACTGTTCCTTTCAATAGATAGATAGATAGATAGATAGATAGATAGATAGATAGATAGATAGATAGATAGATAGATAGATAGATAGATAGATATAGATAGATAGATAGATAGATAGATAGATAGATAGATAGATAGATAGATAGATAGACAGATAGATGGATTGATAACGATATGTAAATAAATACATCAGTGTACTGAGAACATGACTTACAGAGCCCTTGAAAATGAGTCCATACATTGAGCTCTCCGCTCAGGTTTGCGGCGGGTGCAGAAGTCCACGCTGATGTGATGAGTCCGAAGCCTCCGATACATCTTTCCCGATGGCAACCGCGAGAAAAGAGCATCACGTGGAACGTGGGTATCCTTGACTATGGATGCTGCTTCCCTCTGGCAGTGCACGTTGTAGATTTGCCCACTAGTGGCTTGACTTTTTAGCATGTCTGGTGGGTAGGGATTGTCCTGTGATGGAACGGGCTGTTTCCTACACTTTGTGTCGGTGTTTCCGTTCTGGGGCTTTGGTGTTCCTATACCAGGCCGTCCTGCAACCAGATCAAATCCGCACTCAGTGTTGAGTGTTACAGCGCAGTACAAGCCCAGATTAGACAGCTGATGGCAAAAGTTTTTTTTTTATTGTAAAACTCAAAATAAGGTTTCAGCTTGTGTTCATTTGCAAAATATGCCAACTTTTTGGATTAGCGGCATTCTGCATCAGCCAAATTGTTTATCCACACTACGGGTGAAATACCGGAGTACTGGAGGATTGCTCATGTGTTCTGTTACTTAATAAAGGCTCTGGGAATAAGGTTGGAGATTATAGGCGTTGGAAAAGATCGGCAGATATTCTACGGGACTGAGAATATGGATACATAGGGACTGATTGGGGATAGTCCGCTAATGTGGCTCTGTCCGTGTTAGGTCGTAACTCATCAGTCTTCCGACGTTTTTCGGGGAGGATACCAGGACAGTTATTGAAAGAATAGCAGCGGTTTGTTCCCGCATGGACTTTAGCAAAGCCTTTGTCAATGCCTCACATGAGAGGTTGGCCCAGAATGTTCAGACACTTGGCATTGAGGATGATGTAGCAAATTGGATTCAGCATTGGCTTACAGCAGTGGTTCCCTTCCTGGTGTCCGCAGTCATCTCGGTTAATGGACGGGCTCCATGGCAACCCCTGGCTTAGAGAGACAATCCAGAGACTGGTGGCAATGGTGGACTCTCTGACAAGAGGCCTGTCATTAGTGGACTGCCGCAGGGGTCGGTGTTGGGTCCGTTGTTATACCTCATCTAAGCAACGATCTGTTTGAAAATTTGATACACGGAAGCTGCAGATTTGCGGATGGCGCCATTATTGGTTGCGAAATTGACCGTGAGAGTGACTAATGGCATTGAATACAGATAAGTGTATGTATTTAGCACTTTCGGAGGACAACCCGTGGTAGGATCTACACAGTGAAAGGCAGAGCACTGAGCTGTGCGGTCTAACAGAGGGAACTGGGAATGCCGTTCCTCAATTACATCAACGTGGCCTCACAGGTAGATGGCTTCGGGAGGAGAACATCGGCATTCAGACATCCAAGTGATGAGTACAGGAGTTGTGATGCTGTGTCGAAGTTGTACAAGACTTTGGTGATGTCTAATATGGAGTATTGCATGTGTTCTGGTCACCTACCTGCATGGCCGATATCAATGACTTTGACGGAGTACGGAGAAAGTTTACAAGTATGACGCCGGGACCTGAGGTCCGGAATTAGAGGGAAAGATGGAGTAGGTTAGGAAGAGGTTCGGATTCCCTGAAGCCTCGGAGTAAGAGGGGAATTCTCTCAGAAATGTACACATCTGTGAGAGGTATAGATAGGAAAAATACAAGCAGGCGTCTTCCACCGAGGTTTGATCAGAGTAGAAATAAGGCTCATAGGTTACAGGAGAAATAGTTCAGGGCTATAAGCTGAGGACCATCTTAACCGGGTGCTGAAAGTTCGGAAGGAGCTTCCTGCGGAATTGATGGACCGATTTCAACATTGAAGAGGACATGGGATTCAACATGAATGGGAGGGTTATGCACGGCATGGTCCAGGCGCAATATCCACAGGAGTAGGGAGAGGATATGCTCGGCACTGACGGATGAGAGGAAGAGCCTGATTCATGAACCTCCAAACATTAAAATGTGAATAACGATTTTTAATAAATACTGTCTGATCCTCGGAGACAGTTTGTGGGAACTTCTCCAATCTGATTGCTAATATTTTAGAAAGGATCTTAGATTCCACATTCAACAAATATATAGGTCTGTATGATGCACATTCAGTGAGATCTTTATCATTTTTTTAGGAATTAAAGAAATAGATGCTTCATAAAAGGATTGTGGTAATTTACCTACAAATAAAGCATCCTTAAAAATTTTACCTAACCAGGGAGAAAGTAAATCGGAAAAATATTTTTAAAATTCAGCTGTATACCCATCCGGACCAGGTGCTTTACCCGAATTCATTGAATAAATTGCTTTCTTTATTTCCTGTTCAGTAATGGGTGTGTCTAATACTAAACGTTCATCAACTGATAATTTCAGAATATTTAATTTCCTTAAAAATTCATGCATTATGGTAGAATCATCAGGACATTCTGATTGGCATAAATTGGTATAAAATTCTCGAAAAAAAATTGTTAATTTCATCATGTTCAACCGTCAAAATACCATCCTGTTTATGAACCCCATTAATCTGAAGTTTCGCCAAAGCAGCTTTTAATTGGTTAGCCAATAATTTACCCGATTTATCACCCCCCCCCCCCACACACACACACACACACACACACACACACACACTCACACACACACACACACACACACACACACACACACACACACACACATATATATCTATATATATATAATTGCCTCTTAGTTTAAATTAACTGATTTTCAATCGGGGATGTTAATAACAAACGATGTTGCATTTGAAGTTCAACTCTCACTTTATAAAGCTACAAATTGGGAGCAATAGAATATTTTCTATCAATTTCTTTAATCTTATCAACCAATGTACTTATTTCAATATTAATTTGTTTTTTTCAATCCAACAGAGTGTGAAATAATTTGCCTTCTGATATATGTTTTAAAGGTATCGCATAATATCCCACTGAAAATTTCTTCCGTTGAGTTAGTTGAAAAAAAGGCAATCTGTTTTTTTAATAAATTAACAAAATTTAAGCCCTGAAGTAAAATAGAGTTGAACCGCCATTGCTTAGTACTAAAGGTTACATCAGTTAACGTAACTGATAATTTCAAAGGAGCATGAGCAGAAATGGCAATTGTATCATATTCACAGGCAGTGACAAATGAAACTAATCGAGAATCAATAAAAATGTAATCAGTTCTAGAGTAATTATGATAAACATGAGGGGAAAAAAGGGAACTGTTTTTCATTAGGATGTAAAAACCTCCAAATTTCTAAAATTCCAGATTCAACTGAGAAGGAATTAATAAAAAATAGCAAATTTGTTTGTAAGTACCTGATTGGGCGCAAACTTATCCATCATAGGATTCAGACAACAATTAAAATCTCCACCCATTGTTACCATATATTCAATTAAATTGGGAAGAAATACAAAAAAAAAGTGCTTAACGAATTCAAGATAGTTAGTATTTGGTGCATGAATATTAACCAAAACTAATTTATTGTTATAAAGTGAACCAGTGTTTAATAGAAATCTACCATATGGGTCTGAAATTGTATCATAGTGAACAAATGAAATCCAGGAGTCTATAAAAAAAGAAACTCCTTTCACCTTAGTTGACGAGTTACAGTGAAACCGTTAGTCTTTCCAAAACCTAAAGAAGCGCTGATTACCTTCTTTCCTCACATGAGTTTCCTGCGCAAAAATAATCTGAGCATTCAGTCTTTGAAAAACTCTAAAAATCTTCTTCAATTTAATTGGATGATTCAAACCTTTCATATTCCATGAAACAAAATTAATAATGATAAAATAATTAATAAAATCCATTTTCCTTAAATAAACAATGTAGTATGTAAAGGGTTAAACATACTGCATAGACAACTCACAAATCAGGAAGAGAGAAAAAAGTTTAAAAAGGAACCGGAAGTTACAACAATACAGACATTGGAAGTTCGAGGGATCGCTGTTCTCATGTTTCCATTTCATCTTTGATTTCTGGAGATGCAGTAATTGCCTCCTTTGGCCTTCACCATGGATTTCCGGCATCGGCAGGTTTCTCATCGATCTTTTTGCATGAGGACTTTCTAATGAATGGCACTGTGGGCGCTGGATGAAAAGTGTTCCCCTACACCAACTTCAGTCACTTCTCTTGTCTCATTCCCTAATAGCAGATCTGCACCCTCATCGGGACTTCTACACTGTGAGGAAGTAGCAGTGAATATATGGAAAGATGAATCCCCCTTTTATCGCATCCTTATACTTATAGAACCTGACTTCTTGGAAAATTTGTTCCTCTAAATCTCTCGGACTTTTCAGTCGTCTGTGGCTTAGCCCCAGTAATATGGTAACACCTTTCTTTTTTCTTATTTGCTCCTATTTCACCACACCAGAAGAGCTCTTCAGTCTGTCCTGATGTAGTACTGCCCTCACAATATCCCTGATTAGCAATGCCACTCTTTCTCCTTTAATCCCTCACGCTCGGCACATCAAAACTAAAACGGCACCTCGGAAAACTGACCCACATCACTTGCCTCTCCTGCTATCAATTCTGGGTCATAGCCACAACGTCATATTTCCAGCTGTTGATCCGGGATCTGAGCTCATTCACCTTTCCTACGATCATTCTGAAGGTCAGGACGCCAGTTACACCATGCTCAACTTTTTGATTCCTGACTTTGCTTGAGGTCATCAACGTCTGTTTCCATACCCTCTCCACTAACTGCTCCGGCACTCTGGTTCCTATCACCCTGCAACTCTCTATTAAACCCCACCATGCAGCATTAACAAATATTAGTCCCCTTCCTCCAGTGCAAACTGACTCTCTGTAAAGTTATCACCTTCCCAGTGATCCAAAACATCTTGTTCCCTCATCCCACAATAACTGCTCAACTACTTCGATTATTCAACCGAATATTCTTCCTAATTCTGCACTCATTACTTCGAGGCACAACTACCACTCCCGAGATCACAACCCTGGAGGGCCTGCTCTTTAGCAACTGACAACCTAAGGTTCGTTTGCAGAGCATCACCTCTCATCTGATCTACATCATTAGAGTCATAAAGAACAGAATGAGTCTTTTCAGCCCACCTAATTGCTTTGAAAACGATTGCTGTTGATGAACCCCCAAGCCCAAAGCTGGACGAAGAAAGGATCGATTACTTGAAGCGCACGGTTTTATGGTGCTGGCGAAAAGGTACAGAGCAGAGGTCAGGGGTAAGTTATTTTACTCAGAGAGAGGTGAGTGCATGGACTGGGTTGGCTGCAATTGTGCTCTAGGCAGATATAATAGGGTTTTAAAGGGACTCCTGGATAGGTACATAGAGCTTAGAGAAATAGAAAGCTGTGGGTCTCCCTTGGTAATTTCTAAAGGAAGTACACGTTTGGCAGAGCATTGTGGTGCGAAGGGCCTGTATTGTTCTTTAGGTTTTCTTTCTTTATATCTGACCAATGGACATCCCCTATTTCGGTGTTGTAAATTGGACAAGTTTCTCACAGAGTATTGGTACAGAGGGAACAGAAGTATTCTATTTCCAAGTTGTTGGCCAGGTTTCAACAGAGTTACGTTGCTGTTTCTGCAGGAGCAATATGCAAGCTTCGATTAATTACAAGTCGTGTAGTGAATTTCATAACCTTGTTCCGTTGATAACTGGTCAACAGACCGAGCACTGATTCCTGTGGCACTCCAGTTTTCATGGGCTTCCAGTCCGAGGGCAATCATCTACAAACGCACTCTGGTTTCTCTGAGAAACAGATGTCTAATCTAATTGACTACATCACCCTGAATACTGAGTGACTGAATCTTCCTGAGCAACGTACCAGTGATCTTCATTAAAAAGCTTCCTGAGGTCCATGTAGACAACATCCACTACTTCGCCTTCATTCACTTTCCTAGTAAGTTCATTGAAAAACTTCATCCATAATCAGTGACCAGCCCTTTATCATTCCATGTCGATGCAAATAAGTTATGTCCGGTCACTTAGAATATCTTGCAATAATATTCCCACAACTGATGTCAGATTCCCCGGTGTACAATGTTCTGGTTTATGTTTCGAGGCATTTCTAAACACTGAGGCAACATCAGGGATTCTGAGAACCTCTGGTAGCTTTACTGTCGCTAAGGATATTAATTATATCTGCTAGACCCTGTCAATTTCTAAACTTGCATCCTGCAGGCTCCGATAGAACACCTTGTCAGGTTTGTGATTTATCAATCCTGATTTCTAGGATAGCAAATATCTCCTCCTCTGAAAACAAATAAGTTAATGATGTAAAAGAAGTTAAAGTCCATGAAGTTAATCTGCCATTGCCTCACCATTACCGACACTGTGTCATTCTCTTGAGTAAATATAGAAGAGGAAAATTATTTAGGTTGTTCCACCATTAATTTTGACTACACAAATGCATTAGCAATTTGATCTTGCAGAGGACCAACTTTGTCACTTGCGACACATTTGCTCTCAGCATATCCGTAGAGCCGTTAGGATTCGTTTCTGCTTCACCTGGTCTGATCGTGCAACCTCATGTTTTCTTTGAGCCTTCATGATTCTTTTCTTAAGTGTTCTCTTGCATTCCTTATACTCCATAAGTACCTCATTTGTACCTACCTGTCTGGATCTATTAATCATCTCCTTATATCTCGTAACCACAGCATGCATGTCTCTGGAAAGCGATGGGTACATGCCGGTTGTGATCTTTGATTCTGTCAGGCAAGACAAGTTTTGTCCTCTGAAAAGAATCTCACTCCTGAAGGACTCATTGCTATCAAGTACAACTTTGCCAAGTATATAGCCGGTCCTCATCCACACTTGCAGGTTCATTGCTGATAATCATCATCAATGAGGACGAGAGAGGTTCTGTATGTTTGGTGGTTTGCCGATGTTGTTCCATTATTCAATAAAGGTAGTATGGAGAGCCGAGGAAATTATTGGCCAGCGTGTCTTGCTTCAATGTTTGGTTACGTTGATGGAGAAGATCCTGAGAGGCTGAATTTATGAACATTTGCGCAGGTATAATATGATTACGAATAGTCAGCATGGCTTTGTCAAAGACAGGTTGTACCTTATGAACCTGATTGAATTTTTTTGAGGATGTGACGAAGCATATTGATGAAGGTAGAACCATAGATGTAGTGTATATGGATTTCAGCAAGGCATTTGATAAGGTACAACCATGCAAGGTTTATTGAGAAAGTAAGGGGCCTGTGAACCAAGAGGACATTGCTTTGTCAAGTCCAAACTGGCTTGTCCCCAGAAAGCAAAGTCTGGTTGCAGGCGGGTCATTTTCTGCATGGAGGCCTGGGACGTGTTCTGTGCCTCAGCGATTTGTTCTGGGGCCCCTACTCGTTGTAACTTTTGTTAATGACGTGGATGAAGAGGTGGAGGGATGTATTAGTATACTTTCTGATGACACAAAGTTGGGGTGTGTTGTTGACAGTGTGGAGGGCTGTCAGAGTTTACACGGGCCATTAATAGTATGCAAAGCTCTGCTGAAATAGTGGCAGATAGATTCAAACCTGATAAATTTGAAGTGGTTCATTTTGTTACGGTAAGCATGATGGCAGAACACAGCGTCAATGGCAAGACTCTTGGCAGTGTGGAGGATCAGATGGGTCGTTGTGTCCAAGTCCTTGGGACATTTACAGATGCAACGCAGGTTGACTCTATGGTTAAGAAGACATGCAGTGCACTGGGTTTCATCAGTCGTGGGATTAATTTTATGAGCCGAGAGGTAGTGTTGCAGCTAAATAGGACCATGGTCAGACCCCACTTGGAGTACTGTGCTCAGTGCTGGACGCCTCACTACAGGAAAGACGTGGAAACCATTGAAAAGGCGCAGAGCAGATGAGCAAGAATGTTGGCTGGACTGGGGAGCATGCCTGGTCGCGTGAGCTCGACCTATTCTCCTTTGAGTGACGGAGGATGAGAGGTGAACTGACACAGGTGTACAAGATAATAAGAGGCATTTATCGTGTGGATAGTCAGAGGCCTTTACCCAGGGCAGAAATGGCTAGCACGATAGGGCAAAATTTTAATCTGCTTGGAAATAGGCACAGAGGAAATATCCAGGGTAAGTTTTTTTTTTAATCAGAGAGTGGTGAATGCGTGGAATGTGCTGCCGGAGAAATTGGTGGAGTCTGAAACGATAGGGTGTTTTAAGAGATTCCAGGATGTCTACATGGAGCTAAGAAAATCATAGGTCAATAGGACAAGCCCAGGTAGTTCTAAGTTTGGGACATGTTTGGCACAGCTTTGTGGGCCGAACTGCCTGTATCGTGCTGTAGGTTTTGTATGTTTCTGTAACTTCAAAATTGACCTTTCTCCAAATTAGAATCTCAACCCATGTATCAGACCTGCTGTTTATTTGCATAAAATGCTGGTGCCGCGCTGCAGGCCCGAACAGGATCTATGCAAAGTAGTAAGCAGCTGAAGTTTCGTGCCAAGAACAGTCATCATGACTGGAAAAAAATTATCCAAAGTTAGAGCAAGATAATCAGAGAGGGGAGGAGGAAGTACAAAGCGGTGGGTGATAGGTAAAACCCGGAGATGGGGAAACATGTATTGAAGAGATGGAAGATGATAGATATAAGTGATAAAGTTCTGCAGAAGAGGGTATCTGATAGGAGGGGGTTGAAGAGCAAGGAACAGGGGGGAGTTGGTGGAAGTCCAGGGGTATCTAATGGCAGGGACACAGATGGGATGAGATGGGCGAATTGTAATTGTAAAGTGGGAACAATTATTGGGAGTTCGAGGGATCGTTGTTCTCAAGTTTCCATTTCATGTTTGATTTCTGGAAATGCAGTAATTGTCCCTTTGGCCGGTTTCAACATCACATGTAAGTGTTATCTCCGATTCTCCAGAATCAGGGAACGTTTACAACGGGATTCGGCTTCTGTCGGGATCGGGAGGGAATTCATTGTAAGAAGGGAACTGTGAAATCTTCAAGTTAACGAATTAATTATTGACCAAATGGATTAAAAGAAACGATTACCATCATCTGCAGACATTCTCCAGTTGTTAAAGTGTGTGTGTGTGTGTGTGTGTGTGTGTGTGTGTGTGTGTGTGTGTGTGTGTGTGTGTGTGTGTGTGTGTGTGTGTGTGTGTGTGTGTGTGTGTGTGTGTGTGTGTGTGTGTGTGTGTGTGTGTGTGTGTGTATCTCAAAGTCTGATAGCAATTCTAACAAGTCGACATTCAGATTGCAGACACTGGTGAACTTCCTTTACTATATCATCGGTGTTTTATTGTTTTTCCTGTATCAGGAATATTTAAATACAGTGTTAAATTAGCTTTGTTCACAGTTGAAGGTGAACGCGGAAAGTCGAACTGGTTTGTTTGGTTTCAGCAGAGAAGCCGCTACCTGCTCTGAGGGATGTCTGTGTGTTGGAATTCGCCCTGTGGACACAGAGAGTCGCACTGTGAGTTTTCACAGATCAGCAACCCCCCCCTCCCCCCTTCCCCTCCTCCCCGGTAGCTACTAAATGACCCTCGCCTGACTGTCTGCTGTAAATTTAGAATCTATCAACACGGAGACTGAACATTCTTAGCGAATTAAGGTGAGAATAATTCAGCTTCTGATATTTATTTCTGATCATTATTTCCAACCGACACGCTCCCTGTCTTTTGGATCAGTGATCAAGAAGTTACTCGCAAACATGAGAAAATTTGCAGATGCTGGAGTAACACACAGGAAATGTTGGAGAAACTCAGCAGGCCAGACAGCATCTAAGGAAAGAGTGAACAGTCGAGGTTTTGGGCCGAAATCCTTCGATAGGACTCCTTTCCGAGATGCTGCCTGGCCTGCTGTGTTCCTCCGGCATTTTGTGTGTATTGCAAGAAGTTATTCGCTCTGTTTCAAGTCTCTTCTGTCGGTCGTGGTATTTGTGTTCTTGCATTATCCTGTCTGCAAGGTTGTGATTCTCCACAGTTTATGTCAAGGTTAAAAACAGTTCCCGAATCAGGGGTTACGATTCCAAAGCAAGCGTGAGAAAAGCTGTTTAGCCAACACGGCTTCTAATAATAGAAAAAAAGAACTGTAATAGGTATCTGTTACTGAAAGTTAATTTAAATAAGTATTGCAAAAATGAATTCAGTGAAGTTGGTTCGTGGGTTCCATGTCAATTCAGAAATTGGATGACAGAGGGAGGGAAGCGGTTCCTGACTAGTTGAGTGTGTGCCCTCAATCTCTTGTACCACCTTCCTGGTGATACCAATGAGAAGAGGGCATCTTCTTGGTGAAGCAGATCCCTAATGATTGATGCCGCCGTTTTGAGGCAACGCTCCATGACGATGTCCTGGATGCTACGGAGGCTACCGCCCATGATGGAGCTGACTGAATTGACAACATTGCTGAGAGTATTTCGATCCTCTGCAGTAGCTTCACCACTTCACCCACCCCACCATATCAAGCGATGTGCAGCCAGTTAGAACAATTTTTACAGTACAACTGTATCAATCTGTGAGTCTTTGGTCACATCCATAATCTCGTCAAACTCCGAATGAAATGTAATGGCTGCCATGCATTCTTTGTAACTGCATCGATATGCTGGGCCCTGGATAGATCCTCAGAGATGCTGACACACAGGAACATGAAGTTGCTCACTCTTTCCACTGCTGACTGATCAATGACGATTGGTGTGTGTGTGAGAACTCATCTTACCCAATCAGAAGTCCACAATTAGACCTTTGGTCTTACCGATGTATTGAATGTATTCCCAGGATGTATCGTATTGAAGGAAAGGCAGATGAGCTTAGGTCATGGATCAACAGATGGCATTAAGATATTGTCACCATTATTGAGACTGGCTTGCAGAGAACTGGCAGCTCAATATTCTGGGGTTCCGTTGTTTTAGACATGAAAGAGCGTGAGGGATTAAAGGGGTAGGGGTGGTTTCACTACTCAGGGAAACTGTCACGGCAGTGTGCAGTAAAGGCAGATGGGAGAACTCATCTAGTCAGGCTTTATAGGTAGATCGGATAAATAAAATTTGCTTGAACATATTAATAGGTCTGTCTTATAGACCACCCAAGCGTCTGCGGTATTTAGAGGAACAAATTAGTACACGCCAGAGAATATTGCAAGAAACATAATTTGTTATAATTTGATTTTAACCTTCCACATACGGACTGGAACTCTCATACTGTAGATGTACTCACGTAGTTGACAAATGTCCTCAGGAAAGTTTCATTAATCAGTACATTGAAGTCCCAAAGACTCAGGTGTGACACTTGATCTCCCATTAGGAACTGAGACAGGACAGACGTAACAGAAGTTTGTGTAGCGAAACTGTTTGCATCTGGTGATCACAATGCCATCAGATTCAAAGGAAGTATGGAGAACGATGGCTCTGCTCCGTGGTATTGAGGCCCTGGTATTAAAAAAATTACGTACACAAATGCTGGATGAACTCAGCAGGTTGGGCAGCATCCGTTGAAAGGAGCAGTCAACGTTTCGGGTTGAGACCCTTTGTCAGCACTAAAGAAGGAGGGGGCAGGGGCCCTATAAAGAAGGTGGGGGGAGGGTGGAAAACCAATCAGAGGAAGGATCGAATTCTTGAACATCGAATTCTCCAACTTCCAGTAATTCCCTCCCTCTCCCTTCCTCCAACTCACCTTCACTCTGTCTCATCTTCTAGCTGCCTATCACCTCTCATGACTCTGCCTCCTTCTACTACCCATGGTTCTTTCCCCTTAGATCCCTTCTTCACCTCTCCTGCCTATCCCCTCCCTGCTTCCCCTCCCGCACCCTTTGATCTTTCCTCTGATTGGTTTCCCACCCTCCCCCCACCTTCTTTATAGGGCCCCTACCCCCTCCCGCTTTAGTCCTGATGAAGGGTCTCGACCCGAAACGTTGACCGCTCATTTCAATGGATGATTCCCGACCTGCTGAGTTCATCCAGCTTGTTTGTACGTCTTGATTTGACAACAGCATCTGCAGTGTACTTTGTGTTTAGAAAAAAAATAGATGCATAACCGGTGCAGGCAGGTAGGAAAAAAATTGAGGTACTAATGGAGTTGAGAAAATGCAAGATAGGATTGAGGAAAGAAACCAGGAAGGCTATAGGGTGGCATAAGGTTGTCTTAACAGACAAGGTGAGGGATCATACAGATGTTTTAAAAGCAAAAGGATTTCAGGGGACACAATTGATTGTCTGGATTATCAGAATACCAATGTACGCATGGAGCCAAAACAGATAGAGGAATTCTTAAGTGGGTTTTTGCTTCTGTGTTCACTCGTGAAAATAATTTATATAAGTGAGGCAAAGGAGAAGTGAGGCCACGGATGTTATACAAATTACGGATGAGTAAGTGTTTTGGGCAAATTGGACAACTTCGAGTGTATAAATCCCCAGTGACTGAGAAGTTCAGTCTTTGGACCCCGATGTAGGTGGATGCAGAAATTGCAAATATGTAACCGTTATGTTTAAATTATGCTCAAAGACAAGAGAGCTACCAGAGGATCGGAGGATAGCTAATGTTGATCCACTGTTTAAAAAAGGCTCCAAAATTAAACCAGTAAATTATAGGCCGGTGCACTTGACATCAGTTGTCTGAAGACATTGGAAGGACTGGATATAGGAGTATTTAAATAAACAGGACTGATTACGGATATCCAACATAACTTTGTGTGTTCTAGACAATCTATTGAGTTTTTCGAAGAGGTTACAAGGAATGTTACCAGGAAAGTTGATGAAGGCAAGGCTCTAGATATTGTCTACATGGACTTTAGCAAGGCATTTGGCCAGGTCCCGCATAGGGTGTTGACCAATAAATTTCATTCCCTTGGCATTCAAATTGAGTTAGTAAATGGGAGTAGACATTAGCATAGAGGAGGAAGGCAGATAGTGGTAGCAGATGGTTGCCTCTCTGACCCGCGACTTGTGGATTTGCAGAGGGATCGGTGCTGATATCCGTCGTTGTTTGTCATCTATATCAATGATCTCGATGATAATTAGATTATCTGGATCAGCAAATTTGCGGATGACACCAAGGTTCGGGGTGTATCTGACAGCGAGGAAGTCTATCGGAGCTTACAGCGGGATCTGCGCCAGGTGTAAAAATGTCTGATAATGGCAGATGGAGTTTAATGCAGGCTTGTGAGCTGTTACGCTTCAGTAGGATCAACCAGGGTGGGACTTACACAATGAAGGGTTCGGCACTGAAGGGGGCGGTAGGACAAAGGGATCCGGGAATACGGGTCCATAATTCATTGAAAGTGGCAGCACACCCAGATAAGGTAGTAAGGAAACCTTTGGCACATTGGCCTTCATAAGTTAAAGTATTCAGTACAGTAGACTGCATGATATAAGACAGTTATGAGGCCTAATTTGGAGTATGTTTGAGGTTTATGTCCCCTACCCACAGGAAAGATGTAAATAAGGTTGACAGAGTACAACGAAAATGTACAAGGATTTGCTGCGATTGGAGGACCTGAGTTATAAGGGAAGATTGAATAGGTTACGACTTTGTTCCTTGGAACGCCGAAGATTTGGGGGAGATTTGATGGAGGTCTACAAAATCATGAGGGGTATAGACAGAGTAGTTGGGGTTGAGGGATGAGCCTAGTGAGAGTTAGGTTAGAAGACAGAGGGGAGTGAAGCTCCCATTTTTAATCGACAAACAACTCCCCCCTCCCCCATGCTCATTTCAATCAGTGCGTCCTTCCCTCCCTGTCGACCATTTTAACGTATGTGACAATTTTCAGTGCGAGTATCACTCCCTCCCTCGGTAAAACTTCTGCCCATTTGGAATAAATGACTTTTAAGAGAAATAAATTCGACAAGTATTTCCGGCGAGGTGTGGAATGAAACTGTGGGCGAGGAGGTTTCTTGTGACAATAGTTGTCCGGATGGAAATGCAAACATCTCTCCCAGTTTTTTTCCAGTTAGTGGAAATATATAGTCGAACGTGCTTGCTTTAATTTCAGCAGAAATGCGGCTCCCTGTACCTGAACAGGCGAGGGAGGTTTGAGCTGAAACTCTATCCATGTCAGGCAGACTTTCTTACACAAAGGGCGGAGTTCAGACCCTCCCAGAACCCGGGCTGGATCAAATCCGCAGCCTGGGGCACTCACACCCACCTCACCCGGAGCGGCGGATAGAAAGTGGAGAAAGAGAAGAGGGGTGCGAAGGGGATAGACAGGCAGTACCTGGACAGGAAAGAGAAGAAGAGGGGTGAAGGCGCGAGAGAGCGGGGAAGGGTTTGGGGAAAGAAGGAAGGGGAGAGTAGGGAAAGGGGAAGGAGAGTCTAGCGGGGAGGAGAGAGCATGGGATGAGGAGAGAGCGGGAGGGGGAGGAGAGAACGGGGGGTACATGGGGAAGAGAGAGCGGGGAGAGGGGAGGGCGGGAGGAAAAGTAGAGGGGGTGGATGGGAGCAGAGCACAACGGGGAGGAGCGGGTGGGTGGAGAGAGATTTTTTTTGTAATGAGCGACAGGCAGTATATAACCAAATGATCTCGGGTGTAGCGGCTCAGACTGGAATCTCCACGCACGGTGAGCACACCGTTCACCCGGGACCGCACTGAACTCCGTCCGGTTTCAACATCACAGTTTGTGTTGTCTCCAATTCTCCAGAATCAGGGAACGTTTACAACGGGATTCGGCTTCTGTCGAGATCGGGAGGGAATTCAGTGGGAGAAGGGAACTCTAACATTTTCAAGTTAACGAATTATTGACCAAATGGATTAAAATAAATGATTGACTTCAATTGCAAACATTCTCCAGTTGTTTTCGACTCCGTCGCTGCAGAAAAGACTTTCGCACCGACAATGATATGCGTAATGTCGCCACGGGGCAGGGAAATCATCTCTCTCCCTCTTTTCCCTTTCACCCCTCTCTCTCCCTGTCACTCACATACACATGAAAAACTATTCGGAATACAGAGCTACTGTAAGATTTTGCCGTTCGGAACGTCGAACGTGTATATATATATACGTGTATATATATGTATATATATATGTATATATATATATATATATATATGTGTGTATATATATATATGTGTGTGTATATATGTATGTATATATATATATATATATATATATATATATATATATATATATATATCAAACAGATATATGTATAAGCTCTCAAAGTCTGATCGCAATTCTAACGTCGACATTCAGATTGCAGACACTGGTGAACTTCGTTTTCTTTATGATCGGTGTTTTTTTTTTGTTTTTCCCCTGTAACATGAATATTTAAGTACAGTGTTAAATTAGCTTTGTTCACAGTTGAGGGTGAGCGCAGAAAGTCGAACTGGCTTGTTTGGTTTCAGCAGAGAATCCGCTCCCTGCTCTGAGGGTTGTCTGTATGTTGAAATTCGCCCTGTGGACACAGAGAATCGCGCTGTGAGTTTTCACATATTAGCAACCCCACCCCCACCCCCCACACTCCCCTCCCCGGTAGCTACTAAATGACCCTCGCCTGACTGTCTGCTGTAAAGTTAGAATCTACCCACACGGAGACTGAACATTCTTAGCGAATTAAGTTGAGAATAATTCAGCTTCTGATATTTATTTCTGATCTTTATTTCCAATCGACACGCTACCTGTGTTTTGGATTAGTGATCAAGAAGTTACTTGCAAACAAGAGAAACTTTGCAGATGCCGGAGCAACACACACGAAATGTTGGAGAAACTCAGCAGGCCAGACAGCATCTAGGGAAAGAGTGAACAGTCGACGTTTTGGGCCGAAACTCTTCGATACGACTCCTTTCCTAGATGTTGCCTGGCCCGCTGAGTTCCTCCGGCATGTTGTGTGTATTGCAAGAAGTTATTCGCTCTGTTTCAAGTCTCTTCTGTCGGTCGTGGTATTTGTGTTCTTGCATTATCCTGTCTGCACGGTTGTGATACTCCACAGTTTATGTCAAGGTTAAAAACAGTTCCCGAATCAGGGGTTACGATACCAAATCAAGTGTGAGAAAAGCTGTTTAGCCAACACTGCTTCTAATAATAGAAAAAAAGAACTGTAATAAGTATCTGTTACTGAAAGTTAAATTAAATAAGTATTGCAAAAATGAATTCAGTGAAGTAGGTTCATGGGTTCCATGTCAATTCAGAAATGGGATGACAGAGGGAAGGAAGCGGTTCCTGACTAGTTGAGTGTGTGCCCTCAATCTCCTGTACCACCTTCCTGGTGATACCAATGAGAAGAGGGCATCTCCATGGTGAAGCAGATCCCTAATGACTGATGCCGCCGTTTTGAGGCATCGCTCCATGACGATGTCCTGGATGCTCCTGAGGCTACCGCCCATGATGGAGCTGACTGAATTGACAACTTTCCTCAGAGTATTTCGCTCCTGTGCAGTAGCTTCACCACTTCCCCCACCCCACCATGTCAAGCGATGTGCAGCCAGTTTGAACTATTTTTACGGTACAGCTGTAGCAATCTGTGAGTCTTTGGTCACATCCATAATCTCGTCAATCTCCTAATGAAATATAACGTCTGCCGTGCATTCTTTGTAACTGCATCGATATGCTGGGCCCTGGATAGATCCTCAGAGATGCTGACACACAGGAACATGAAGTTGCTCACACTTTCCACTGCTGACTGATTAATGACGATTGGTGTGTGTGTGACCTCATCTTACCCAATCAGAAGTCCACAATTAGACCATTGGTCTTACCGATGTATTGAATGTATTCCCGGGATGTATTGTATTGAAGGAAAGGCAGATGAGCTTAGGTCATGGATCAACAGATGGCATTATGATGTTGTCACCATTATTGAGACTGGCTTGCAGAGAACTGGCAGCTCAATATTCTGGGGTTCCGTTGTTTTAGACATGACAGAGCGTGAGGGATTAAAGGGGTAGGGGTGGTTTCACTACTCAGGAAACTGTCACGGCAGTGTGCAGTAAAGGCAGATGGGAGAACTCATCTAGTGAGGCTTTATAGTTAGAACGGATAAATAAAATTTGTTTGAACATATTAATGGGTCTGTCTTATAGACCACCCAAGCGTCTGCGGTATTTAGAGGAACAAATTAGTACACGCCAGAGAATATTGCAAGAAACATAATTTGTTATAATTTGATTTTAACCTTCCACATACGGACTGGAACTCTCATACTGTAGATGTACTCATGTAGTTGACAAATGTCCTGAGAAAAGTTTCATTAATCAGTACATTGAAGTCCCAAAGACTCAAGTGTGACACTTGATCTCCCATTAGGGACTGAGACAGGACAGACGTAACAGAAGTTTGTGTAGGGAAACTGTTTGCATCTGGTGATCACAATGCCATCAGATTCAAAGGAAGTATGGAGAACGATGGCTCTACTCCGTGGTATTGAGGACCTGGTATAGAAAAAAAATACGTACAAAAAAGCTGGATGAACTCAGCAGGTTGGGCAGCATCCGTTGAAAGGAGCAGTCAACGTTTCGGGTTGAGACCCTTTGTCAGCATTAAAGAAGGAGGGGGCAGGGGCCCTATAAAGAAGGTGGGGGGAGGGTGGAAAACCAATCAGAGGAAAGATTAAAGAGTGCGGGAGGGGGAGCAGGGAGGGGATAGGCAGGAGAGGTGAAGAAGGGATCTAAGGGGAAAGCACTATGGGTAGAAGAAGGAGGCAGAGTCATGAGAGGTGATGGGCAGCTTGAAGAGGAGACAGAGTGAAGGTGGGTTGGGGAAGGGAGAGGGAGGGAATTACTGGAAGTTGGAGAATTCGATGTTCAAGAATTCGATCCTTCCTCTGATTGGTTTTCCACCCTCCCCCACCTTCTTTAAAGGGCCCCTACCCCGTCCCGCTTTAGTCCTGATGAAGGATCTCAACCCGAAACGTTGACCGCTCATTTCAATGGATGATGCCCGAGCTGCTGAGTTCATCCAGCTTGTTTGTACGTCTTGATTGACCACAGCATCTGCAGTGTACTTTGTGTTTAGAAAAAAAAAATAGATGCATAACCGGTGCAGGCAGGTAGGAAAAAATTCAGGTACTTATGAAGTTGAGAAAATGCAAGATAAGATTGAGGAAAGAAACCAGGAAGGTTATAGGGTGGCATGACGTTGTCCTAACAGACAAGGTGAGGGATCATACAGATGTTTTAAAAGCAAAAGGATTTCAGGGGACACAATTGATTGTCTGGATTATCAGAATGCCAATGTACGCATGGAGCCAAAACAGATAGAGGAGTTCTTCAGTGGATTTTTGCTTCTGTGTTTACTCGTGAAAATAATCTATAGAAGTGAGACAAAGGAGAAGTGAGGCCACGGATGTTATACAAATTACCGAAGAGTAAGTGTTTTGGGCAAATTGGGCAACCTCGAGTGTATAAATTCCCAGTGAGTGAGAAGTTCAGTCCTTCAACCACGATGTTGGTGGATGCAGAAATTGCAAGGATGTAACCGTTATGTTTAAATTATGCTCAAAGACAGGAGAGCTACCAGAGGACCGGAGGATAGCTAATTTTGTTCAACTATTTAAAAAAGGCTCCAAAATTAAACCAGGAAATTATAGGCCGGTGCACTTGACATCAGTTGTCTGAAGACATTGGAAGGACTGGATATAGGAGTATTTAAATAAACAGGACTGATTACGGATATCCAACATGACTTTGTGTGTTTTAGACAATCTATTGAGTTTTTCAAAGAGGTTACAAGGAATGTTACCAGGAAAGTTGATGAATGCAAGGCTCTAGATATTGTCTACATGGACTTTAGCAAGACATTTGGCAAGGTCCCGCATAGGGTGTTGACCAATAAATTTCATTCTCTTGGCATTCAATTTGACTTAGTAAATGGGAGTAGACATTAGCATAGAGGAGGAAGGCAGATAGTGGTAGCAGATGGTTGCCTCTCTGACCCGCGACTTGTGGATTTCCAGAGGGATCGGTGCTGATATCCGTTGTTGTTTGTCATCTATATCAATGATCTCGATGATAATTAGATTATCCGGATCAGCAAATTTGCGGATGACACCAAGGTTCGGGGTGTATTTGACAGCGAGAAAGACTATCGGAGCTTACAGCGGGATCTGCGCCAGGTGTAAAAATGTCTGATAATGGCAGATGGAGTTTAATGCAGGCTTGTGAGCTGTTACGCTTCAGTAGGATCAACCAGGGTGGGACTTACACAATGAAGGGTTCGGCACTGAAGGGTGCGGTAGGACAAAGTCATCCGGGAATACGGGTCCATAATTCATTGAAAGTGGCAGCACACCTAGATAAGGTAGTAAAGAAACCTTTGGCACACTGGGCTTCATAAGTTAAAGTATTCAGTACAGGAGACTGCATGATATAAGACAGTTATGAGGCCTAATTTGGAGTATGTTTGCAGTTGATGTCACCTACCCACAGGAAAGATGTAAATTAGTTTGAAAGAGTACAACGAAAATTTACAAGGATGTTGCTGCGATTGGAGGACCTGATTTATAAGGGAAGATTGAATAGGTGTCGAATTTGTTCCTTGGAACGCAGAAGATTTGGGGGAGATTTGATGCAGGTCTACAAAATCATGAGGGGTATAGACAGAGTAGTTGGGTTTGAGGGATGAGCCTAGTGAGAGTTAGGTTAGAAGACAGTGGGGAGTGAGGCTCCCATTTTTAATCGACAAACAACTCCCCCCTCCCCCATGCTCATTTCAATCAGTGCGTCCTTCCCTCCCTGTCGACCATTTTAACGTATGTGACAATTTTCAGTGAGAGTATCACTCCCTCCCTCGGTAAAACTTCTGCCCATTTGGAATAAATGACTTTTATGAGAAATAAATTCGACAAGTATTTCCGGTGGGGTGTGGAATGAAACCCTGGGCGAGGAGGGTTCTTGTGACAATAGTTGTCCGGATGGAAATGCAAACATCTCCCCCAGTTTTTTTCCAGTTAGTGGAAATATATAGTCGAACGTGTTTGCTTTAATTTCAGTAGAAATGCGCCTCCCTGTACCTGAACAGGCGAGGGAGGTTTGAGCTGAAACTCTATCCATGTCAGGCAGACATTCTTACACAAAGGGCGGAGTTCAGACCATCCCAGAACCCGGCCTGGATCAAATCCGCAGCCTGGGACTCTCACACCCACCTCACCCGGAGGGGCGGATAGAAAGTGGGGAAAGAGAAGAGGGGTGCGAAGGGGATAGACAGGCAGTACCTGGGCAGGAAAGAGAAGAAGAGGGGTGAAGGCGCGAGAGAGCGGGGAAGGGTTTGGGGAAAGAAAGAAGGGGAGAGTAGGGAAAGGGGAAGGAGAGTCTAGCGGGGAGGAGAGAGCATGGGATGAGGAGAGAGCGGGAGGTGGAGGAGAGAACGGGGGGTACATGGGGAAGAGAGAGCGGGGAGAGGGGAGGGCGGGAGGAAAAGTAGAGGGGGTGGATGGGAGCAGAGCACAACGGGGAGGGGCGGGTGGGTGGAGAGCGATTGTTTTTGTAATGAGCGACAGACAGTATATAACAGTACATCACAGTTTGTGTTGTCTCCAATTGTCCAGAATCAGGGAACGTTTACAACGGGATTCGGCTTCTGTCGAGATCGGGAGGGAATTCAGCGGGAGAAGGGAACTCTAACATTTTCAAGTTAACGAATTATTGACCAAATGGATTAAAAGAAATGATTGACTTCAATTGCAAACATTCTCCAGTTGTTTTCGACTCCGTCGCGGCAGAAAAGCCTTTCGCACCGACAATGATATGCGTAATGTCGCCACGGGGCAGGGAAATCATCTCTCTCCCTCTTTTCCCTTTCACCCCTCTCTCTCCCTGTCACTCACATACACACGAAAAACTATTCGGAATACAGAGCTACTGTACGATTTTGCCGTTCGGAACGTCGCAGAGGACAATGCCACAGATATATTTATTTAATTAAATAGTGTATCTATAACAGGTATATATATATATATAAAACAGATATATGTATAAGCTCTCAAAGTCTGATCGCAATTCTAACGTCGACATTCAGATTGCAGACACTGGTGAACGTCGTTTTCTTTATGATCGGTGTTTTTTTTTGTTTTTCCCCTGTAACATGAATATTTAAGTACAGTGTTAAATTAGCTTTGTTCACAGTTGAGGGTGAGCGCAGAAAGTCGAACTGGCTTGTTTGGTTTCAGCAGAGAAGCCGCTCCCTGCTCTGAGGGTTGTCTGTATGTTGAAATTCGCCCTGTGGACACAGAGAATCGCGCTGTGAGTTTTCACATATTAGCAACCCACCCCCCCCCCCCCCCACATTCCCCTCCCCGGTAGCTACTAAATGTCCCTCGCCTGACTGTCTGCTGTAAAGTTAGAATCTACCCACACGGAGACTGAACATTCTTAGCGAATTAAGTTGAGAATAATTCAGCTTCTGATATTTATTTCTGATCTTTATTTCCAATCGACACGCTACCTGTGTTTTGGATTAGTGATCAAGAAGTTACTTGCAAACAAGAGAAACTTTGCAGATGCCGGAGCAACACACACGAAATGTTGGAGAAACTCAGCAGGCCAGACAGCATCTAGGGAAAGAGTGAACAGTCGACGTTTTGGGCCGAAACTCTTCGATACGACTCCTTTCCTAGATGTTGCCTGGCCCGCTGAGTTCCTCCGGCATGTTGTGTGTATTGCAAGAAGTTATTCGCTCTGTTTCAAGTCTCTTCTGTCGGTCGTGGTATTTGTGTTCTTGCATTATCCTGTCTGCACGGTTGTGATACTCCACAGTTTATGTCAAGGTTAAAAACAGTTCCCGAATCAGGGGTTACGATACCAAATCAAGTGTGAGAAAAGCTGTTTAGCCAACACTGCTTCTAATAATAGAAAAAAAGAACTGTAATAAGTATCTGTTACTGAAAGTTAAATTAAATAAGTATTGCAAAAATGAATTCAGTGAAGTAGGTTCATGGGTTCCATGTCAATTCAGAAATGGGATGACAGAGGGAAGGAAGCGGTTCCTGACTAGTTGAGTGTGTGCCCTCAATCTCCTGTACCACCTTCCTGGTGATACCAATGAGAAGAGGGCATCTCCATGGTGAAGCAGATCCCTAATGACTGATGCCGCCGTTTTGAGGCATCTCTCCATGACGATGTCCTGGATGCTCCTGAGGCTACCGCCCATGATGGAGCTGACTGAATTGACAACTTTCCTCAGAGTATTTCGCTCCTGTGCAGTAGCTTCACCACTTCCCCCACCCCACCATGTCAAGCGATGTGCAGCCAGTTTGAACTATTTTTACGGTACAGCTGTAGCAATCTGTGAGTCTTTGGTCACATCCATAATCTCGTCAATCTCCTAATGAAATATAACGTCTGCCGTGCATTCTTTGTAACTGCATCGATATGCTGGGCCCTGGATAGATCCTCAGAGATGCTGACACACAGGAACATGAAGTTGCTCACACTTTCCACTGCTGACTGATTAATGACGATTGGTGTGTGTGTGACCTCATCTTACCCAATCAGAAGTCCACAATTAGACCATTGGTCTTACCGATGTATTGAATGTATTCCCGGGATGTATTGTATTGAAGGAAAGGCAGATGAGCTTAGGTCATGGATCAACAGATGGCATTATGATGTTGTCACCATTATTGAGACTGGCTTGCAGAGAACTGGCAGCTCAATATTCTGGGGTTCCGTTGTTTTAGACATGACAGAGCGTGAGGGATTAAAGGGGTAGGGGTAGTTTCACTACTCAGGAAACTGTCACGGCAGTGTGCAGTAAAGGCAGATGGGAGAACTCATCTAGTGAGGCTTTATAGTTAGATCGGATAAATAAAATTTGTTTGAACATATTAATGGGTCTGTCTTATAGACCACCCAAGCGTCTGCTGTATTTAGAGGAACAAATTAGTACACGCCAGAGAATATTGCAAGAAACATAATTTGTTATAATTTGATTTTAACCTTCCACATACGGACTGGAACTCTCATACTGTAGATGTACTCATGTAGTTGACAAATGTCCTGAGAAAAGGTTCATTAATCAGTACATTGAAGTCCCAAAGACTCAAGTGTGACACTTGATCTCCCATTAGGGACTGAGACAGGACAGACGTAACAGAAGTTTGTGTAGGGAAACTGTTTGCATCTGGTGATCACAATGCCATCAGATTCAAAGGAAGTATGGAGAACGATGGCTCTACTCCGTGGTATTGAGGACCTGGTATAGAAAAAAAATACGTACAAAAAAGCTGGATGAACTCAGCAGGTTGGGCAGCATCCGTTGAAAGGAGCAGTCAACGTTTCGGGTTGAGACCCTTTGTCAGCATTAAAGAAGGAGGGGGCAGGGGCCCTATAAAGAAGGTGGGGGGAGGGTGGAAAACCAATCAGAGGAAAGATTAAAGAGTGCGGGAGGGGGAGCAGGGAGGGGATAGGCAGGAGAGGTGAAGAAGGGATCTAAGGGGAAAGCACTATGGGTAGAAGAAGGAGGCAGAGTCATGAGAGGTGATGGGCAGCTTGAAGAGGAGACAGAGTGAAGGTGGGTTGGGGAAGGGAGAGGGAGGGAATTACTGGAAGTTGGAGAACTCGATGTTCAAGAATTCGATCCTTCCTCTGATTGGTTTTCCACCCTCCCCCACCTTCTTTAAAGGGCCCCTACCCCCTCCCGCTTTAGTCCTGATGATGGATCTCAACCCGAAACGTTGACCGCTCATTTCAATGGATGATGCCCGAGCTGCTGAGTTCATCCAGCTTGTTTGTACGTCTTGATTGACCACAGCATCTGCAGTGTACTTTGTGTTTAGAAAAAAAAAATAGATGCATAACCGGTGCAGGCAGGTAGGAAAAAATTCAGGTACTTATGGAGTTGAGAAAATGCAAGATAAGATTGAGGAAAGAAACCAGGAAGGTTATAGGGTGGCATGACGTTGTCCTAACAGACAAGGTGAGGGATCATACAGATGTTTTAAAAGCAAAAGGATTTCAGGGGACACAATTGATTGTCTGGATTATCAGAATGCCAATGTACGCATGGAGCCAAAACAGATAGAGGAGTTCTTCAGTGGATTTTTGCTTCTGTGTTTACTCGTGAAAATAATCTATAGAAGTGAGACAAAGGAGAAGTGAGGCCACGGATGTTATACAAATTACCGATGAGTAAGTGATTTGGGCAAATTGGGCAACCTCGAGTGTATAAATTCCCAGTGAGTGAGAAGTTCAGTCCTTCAACCACGATGTAGTTGGATGCAGAAATTGCAAGGATGTAACCGTTATGTTTAAATTATGCTCAAAGACAGGAGAGCTACCAGAGGACCGGAGGATAGCTAATTTTGTTCAACTATTTAAAAAAGGCTCCATAATTAAACCAGGAAATTATAGGCCGGTGCACTTGACATTGGAAGGACTGGATATAGGAGTATTTAAATAAACAGGACTGATTACGGATATCCAACATGACTTTGTGTGTTTTAGACAATCTATTGAGTTTTTCAAAGAGGTTACAAGGAATGTTACCAGGAAAGTTGATGAATGCAAGGCTCTAGATATTGTCTACATGGACCTTAGCAAGACATTTGGCAAGGTCCCGCATAGGGTGTTGACCAATAAATTTCATTCTCTTGGCATTCAATTTGACTTAGTAAATGGGAGTAGACATTAGCATAGAGGAGGAAGGCAGATAGTGGTAGCAGATGGTTGCCTCTCTGACCCGCGACTTGTGGATTTCCAGAGGGATCGGTGCTGATATCCGTTGTTGTTTGTCATCTATATCAATGATCTCGATGATAATTAGATTATCCGGATCAGCAAATTTGCGGATGACACCAAGGTTCGGGGTGTATTTGACAGCGAGAAAGACTATCGGAGCTTACAGCGGGATCTGCGCCAGGTGTAAAAATGTCTGATAATGGCAGATGGAGTTTAATGCAGGCTTGTGAGCTGTTACGCTTCAGTAGGATCAACCAGGGTGGGACTTACACAATGAAGGGTTCGGCACTGAAGGGTGCGGTAGGACAAAGTCATCCGGGAATACGGGTCCATAATTCATTGAAAGTGGCAGCACACCTAGATAAGGTAGTAAAGAAACCTTTGGCACACTGGGCTTCATAAGTTAAAGTATTCAGTACAGGAGACTGCATGATATAAGACAGTTATGAGGCCTAATTTGGAGTATGTTTGCAGTTGATGTCACCTACCCACAGGAAAGATGTAAATTAGTTTGAAAGAGTACAACGAAAATTTACAAGGATGTTGCTGCGATTGGAGGACCTGATTTATAAGGGAAAATTGAATAGGTGACGACTTTGTTCCTTGGAACGCAGAAGATTTGGGGGAGATTTGATGCAGGTCTACAAAATCATGAGGGGTATAGACAGAGTAGTTGGGGTTGAGGGATGAGCCTAGTGAGAGTTAGGTTAGAAGACAGTGGGGAGTGAGGCTCCCATTTTTAATCGACAAACAACTCCCCCCTCCCCCATGCTCATTTCAATCAGTGCGTCCTTCCCTCCCTGTCGACCATTTTAACGTATGTGACAATTTTCAGTGAGAGTATCACTCCCTCCCTCGGTAAAACTTCTGCCCATTTGGAATAAATGACTTTTAAGAGAAATAAATTCGACAAGTATTTCCGGTGGGGTGTGGAATGAAACCCTGGGCGAGGAGGGTTCTTGTGACAATAGTTGTCCGGATGGAAATGCAAACATCTCTCCCAGTTTTTTTCCAGTTAGTGGAAATATATAGTCGAACGTGTTTGCTTTAATTTCAGTAGAGATGCGCCTCCCTGTACCTGAACAGGCGAGGGAGGTTTGAGCTGAAACTCTATCCATGTCAGGCAGACTTTCTTACACAAAGGGCGGAGTTCAGACCATCCCAGAACCCGGCCTGGATCAAATCCGCAGCCTGGGACTCTCACACCCACCTCACCCGGAGGGGCGGATAGAAAGTGGGGAAAGAGAAGAGGGGTGCGAAGGGGATAGACAGGCAGTACCTGGACAGGAAAGAGAAGAAGAGGGGTGAAGGCGCGAGAGAGCGGGGAAGGGTTTGGGGAAAGAAGGAAGGGGAGAGTAGGGAAAGGGGAAGGAGAGTCTAGCGGGGAGGAGAGAGCATGGGATGAGGAGAGAGCGGGAGGGGGAGGAGAGAACGGGGGGTACATGGGGAAGAGAGAGCGGGGAGAGGGGAGGGCGGGAGGAAAAGTAGAGGGGGTGGATGGGAGCAGAGCACAACGGGGAGGGGCGGGTGGGTGGAGAGCGATTGTTTTTGTAATGAGCGACAGACAGTATATAACCAAATGATCTCGGGTGTAGCGGCTCAGACTGGAATCTCCGCGCACGGTGAGCACACCGTTCACCCGGGACCGCACTGAACTCCGTCCGGTTTCAACATCACAGTTTGTGTTGTCTCCAATTCTCCAGAATCAGGGAACGTTTACAACGGGATTCGGCTTCTGTCGAGATCGGGAGGGAATTCAGCGGGAGAAGGGAACTCTAACATTTTCAAGTTAACGAATTATTGACCAAATGGATTAAAAGAAATGATTGACTTCAATTGCAAACATTCTCCAGTTGTTTTCGACTCCGTCGCTGCAGAAAAGCCTTTCGCACCGACAATGATATGCGTAATGTCGCCACGGGCCAGGGAAATCATCTCTCTCCCTCTTTTCCCTTTCACCCCTCTCTCTCCCTGTCACTCACATACACACGAAAAACTATTCGGAATACAGAGCTACTGTAAGATTTTGCCGTTCGGAACGTCGCAGAGGACAATGCCACAGATATATTTATTTAATTAAATAGTGTATCTATAACAGGTATATATATATATATATATATATATATATATATAACAGATATATGTATAAGCTCTCAAAGTCTGATCGCAATTCTAACGTCGACATTCAGATTGCAGACACTGGTGAACGTCGTTTTCTTTATGATCGGTGTTTTTTTTTGTTTTTCCCCTGTAACATGAATATTTAAGTACAGTGTTAAATTAGCTTTGTTCACAGTTGAGGGTGAGCGCAGAAAGTCGAACTGGCTTGTTTGGTTTCAGCAGAGAAGCCGCTCCCTGCTCTGAGGGTTGTCTGTATGTTGAAATTCGCCCTGTGGACACAGAGAATCGCGCTGTGAGTTTTCACATATTAGCAACCCCACCCCCCCCCCACATTCCCCTCCCCGGTAGCTACTAAATGACCCTCGCCTGACTGTCTGCTGTAAAGTTAGAATCTACCCACACGGAGACTGAACATTCTTAGCGAATTAAGTTGAGAATAATTCAGCTTCTGATATTTATTTCTGATCTTTATTTCCAATCGACACGCTACCTGTGTTTTGGATTAATGATCAAGAAGTTACTTGCAAACAAGAGAAACTTTGCAGATGCCGGAGCAACACACACGAAATGTTGGAGAAACTCAGCAGGCCAGACAGCATCTAGGGAAAGAGTGAACAGTCGACGTTTTGGGCCGAAACTCTTCGATACGACTCCTTTCCTAGATGTTGCCTGGCCCGCTGAGTTCCTCCTGCATGTTGTGTGTATTGCAAGAAGTTATTCGCTCTGTTTCAAGTCTCTTCTGTCGGTCGTGGTATTTGTGTTCTTGCATTATCCTGTCTGCACGGTTGTGATACTCCACAGTTTATGTCAAGGTTAAAAACAGTTCCCGAATCAGGGGTTACGATACCAAATCAAGTGTGAGAAAAGCTGTTTAGCCAACACTGCTTCTAATAATAGAAAAAAAGAACTGTAATAAGTATCTGTTACTGAAAGTTAAATTAAATAAGTATTGCAAAAATGAATTCAGTGAAGTAGGTTCATGGGTTCCATGTCAATTCAGAAATGGGATGACAGAGGGAAGGAAGCGGTTCCTGACTAGTTGAGTGTGTGCCCTCAATCTCCTGTACCACCTTCCTGGTGATACCAATGAGAAGAGGGCATCTCCATGGTGAAGCAGATCCCTAATGACTGATGCCGCCGTTTTGAGGCATCGCTCCATGACGATGTCCTGGATGCTCCTGAGGCTACCGCCCATGATGGAGCTGACTGAATTGACAACTTTCCTCAGAGTATTTCGCTCCTGTGCAGTAGCTTCACCACTTCCCCCACCCTACCATGTCAAGCGATGTGCAGCCAGTTTGAACTATTTTTACGGTACAGCTGTAGCAATCTGTGAGTCTTTGGTCACATCCATAATCTCGTCAATCTCCTAATGAAATATAACGTCTGCCGTGCATTCTTTGTAACTGCATCGATATGCTGGGCCCTGGATAGATCCTCAGAGATGCTGACACACAGGAACATGAAGTTGCTCACACTTTCCACTGCTGACTGATTAATGACGATTATTGTGTGTGTGACCTCATCTTACCGAATCAGAAGTCCACAATTAGACCATTGGTCTTACCGATGTATTGAATGTATTCCCGGGATGTATTGTATTGAAGGAAAGGCAGATGAGCTTAGGTCATGGATCAACAGATGGCATTATGATGTTGTCACCATTATTGAGACTGGCTTGCAGAGAACTGGCAGCTCAATATTCTGGGGTTCCGTTGTTTTAGACATGACAGAGCGTGAGGGATTAAAGGGGTAGGGGTGGTTTCACTACTCAGGGAAACTGTCAAGGCAGTGTGCAGTAAAGGCAGATGGGAGAACTCATCTAGTGAGGCTTTATAGTTAGATCGGATAAATAAAATTTGTTTGAACATATTAATGGGTCTGTCTTATAGACCACCCAAGCGTCTGCGGTATTTAGAGGAACAAATTACTACACGCCAGAGAATATTGCAAGAAACATAATTTGTTATAATTTGATTTTAACCTTCCACATACGGACTGGAACTCTCATACTGTAGATGTACTCATGTAGTTGACAAATGTCCTCAGAAAAGTTTCATTAATCAGTACATTGAAGTCCCAAAGTCTCAAGTGTGACACTTGATCTCCCATTAGGGACTGAGACAGGACAGACGTAACAGAAGTTTGTGTAGGGAAACTGTTTGCATCTGGTGATCACAATGCCATCAGATTCAAAGGAAGTATGGAGAACGATGGCTCTACTCCGTGGTATTGAGGACCTGGTATAGAAAAAGAATACGTATAAAAAAGCTGGATGAACTCAGCAGGTTGGGCAGCATCCGTTGAAAGGAGCAGTCAACGTTTCGGGTTGAGACCCTTTGTCAGCATTAAAGAAGGAGGGGGCAGGGGCCCTATAAAGAAGGTGGGGGGAGGGTGGAAAACCAATCAGAGGAAAGATTAAAGAGTGCGGGAGGGGGAGCAGGGAGGGGATAGGCAGGAGAGGTGAAGAAGGGATCTAAGGGGAAAGCACTATGGGTAGTAGAAGGAGGCAGAGTCATGAGAGGTGATGGGCAGCTTGAAGAGGAGACAGAGTGAAGGTGGGTTGGGGAAGGGAGAGGGAGGGAATTACTGGAAGTTGGAGAATTCGATGTTCAAGAATTCGATCCTCTGATTGGTTTTCCACCCTCCCCCACCTTCTTTAAAGGGCCCCTACCCCCTCCCGCTTTAGTCCTGATGAAGGATCTCAACCCGAAACGTTGACCGCTCATTTCAATGGATGATGCCCGACCTGCTGAGTTCATCCAGCTTGTTTGTACGTCTTGATTGACCACAGCATCTGCAGTGTACTTTGTGTTTAGAAAAAACAAAAAATAGATGCATAACCGGTGCAGGCAGGTAGGAAAAAATTCAGGTACTTATGGAGTTGAGAAAATGCAAGATAAGATTGAGGAAAGAAACCAGGAAGGTTATAGGGTGGCATGACGTTGTCCTAACAGACAAGGTGAGGGATCATACAGATGTTTTAAAAGCAAAAGGATTTCAGGGGACACAATTGATTGTCTGGATTATCAGAATTCCAATGTACGCATGGAGCCAAAACAGATAGAGGAGTTCTTCAGTGGATTTTTGCTTCTGTGTTTACTCGTGAAAATAATCTATAGAAGTGAGACAAAGGAGAAGTGAGGCCACGGATGTTATACAAATTACCGATGAGTAAGTGATTTGGGCAAATTGGGCAACCTCGAGTGTATAAATTCCCAGTGAGTGAGAAGTTCAGTCCTTCAACCACGATGTAGGTGGATGCAGAAATTGCAAGGATGTAACCGTTATGTTTAAATTATGCTCAAAGACAGGAGAGCTACCAGAGGACCGGAGGATAGCTAATTTTGTTCAACTATTTAAAAAAGGCTCCATAATTAAACCAGGAAATTATAGGCCGGTGCACTTGACATTGGAAGGACTGGATATAGGAGTATTTAAATAAACAGGACTGATTACGGATATCCAACATGACTTTGTGTGTTTTAGACAATCTATTGAGTTTTTCAAAGAGGTTACAAGGAATGTTACCAGGAAAGTTGATGAATGCAAGGCTCTAGATATTGTCTACATGGACCTTAGCAAGACATTTGGCAAGGTCCCGCATAGGGTGTTGACCAATAAATTTCATTCTCTTGGCATTCAATTTGACTTAGTAAATGGGAGTAGACATTAGCATAGAGGAGGAAGGCAGATAGTGGTAGCAGATGGTTGCCTCTCTGACCCGCGACTTGTGGATTTCCAGAGGGATCGGTGCTGATATCCGTTGTTGTTTGTCATCTATATCAATGATCTCGATGATAATTAGATTATCCGGATCAGCAAATTTGCGGATGACACCAAGGTTCGGGGTGTATTTGACAGCGAGAAAGACTATCGGAGCTTACAGCGGGATCTGCGCCAGGTGTAAAAATGTCTGATAATGGCAGATGGAGTTTAATGCAGGCTTGTGAGCTGTTACGCTTCAGTAGGATCAACCAGGGTGGGACTTACACAATGAAGGGTTCGGCACTGAAGGGTGCGGTAGGACAAAGTCATCCGGGAATACGGGTCCATAATTCATTGAAAGTGGCAGCACACCTAGATAAGGTAGTAAAGAAACCTTTGGCACACTGGGCTTCATAAGTTAAAGTATTCAGTATAGGAGACTGCATGATATAAGACAGTTATGAGGCCTAATTTGGAGTATGTTTGCAGTTGATGTCACCTACCCACAGGAAAGATGTAAATAAGTTTGAAAGAGTACAACGAAAATTTACAAGGATGTTGCTGCGATTGGAGGACCTGATTTATAAGGGAAGATTGAATAGGTGACGACTTTGTTCCTTGGAACGCAGAAGATTTGGGGGAGATTTGATGCAGGTCTACAAAATCATGAGGGGTATAGACAGAGTAGTTGGGGTTGAGGGATGAGCCTAGTGAGAGTTAGGTTAGAAGACAGTGGGGAGTGAGGCTCCCATTTTTAATCGACAAACAACTCCCCCCTCCCCCATGCTCATTTCAATCAGTGCGTCCTTCCCTCCCTGTCGACCATTTTAACGTATGTGACAATTTTCAGTGAGAGTATCACTCCCTCCCTCGGTAAAACTTCTGCCCATTTGGAATAAATGACTTTTAAGAGAAATAAATTCGACAAGTATTTCCGGTGGGGTGTGGAATGAAACCCTGGGCGAGGAGGGTTCTTGTGACAATAGTTGTCCGGATGGAAATGCAAACATCTCTCCCAGTTTTTTTCCAGTTAGTGGAAATATATAGTCGAACGTGTTTGCTTTAATTTCAGTAGAGATGCGCCTCCCTGTACCTGAACAGGCGAGGGAGGTTTGAGCTGAAACTCTATCCATGTCAGGCAGACTTTCTTACACAAAGGGCGGAGTTCAGACCATCCCAGAACCCGGCCTGGATCAAATCCGCAGCCTGGGACTCTCACACCCACCTCACCCGGAGGGGCGGATAGAAAGTGGGGAAAGAGAAGAGGGGTGCGAAGGGGATAGACAGGCAGTACCTGGACAGGAAAGAGAAGAAGAGGGGTGAAGGCGCGAGAGAGCGGGGAAGGGTTTGGGGAAAGAAGGAAGGGGAGAGTAGGGAAAGGGGAAGGAGAGTCTAGCGGGGAGGAGAGAGCATGGGATGAGGAGAGAGCGGGAGGGGGAGGAGAGAACGGGGGGTACATGGGGAAGAGAGAGCGGGGAGAGGGGAGGGCGGGAGGAAAAGTAGAGGGGGTGGATGGGAGCAGAGCACAACGGGGAGGGGCGGGTGGGTGGAGAGCGATTGTTTTTGTAATGAGCGACAGACAGTATATAACCAAATGATCTCGGGTGTAGCGGCTCAGACTGGAATCTCCGCGCACGGTGAGCACACCGTTCACCCGGGACCGCACTGAACTCCGTCCGGTTTCAACATCACAGTTTGTGTTGTCTCCAATTCTCCAGAATCAGGGAACGTTTACAACGGGATTCGGCTTCTGTCGAGATCGGGAGGGAATTCAGCGGGAGAAGGGAACTCTAACATTTTCAAGTTAACGAATTATTGACCAAATGGATTAAAAGAAATGATTGACTTCAATTGCAAACATTCTCCAGTTGTTTTCGACTCCGTCGCGGCAGAAAAGCCTTTCGCACCGACAATGATATGCGTAATGTCGCCACGGGCCAGGGAAATCATCTCTCTCCCTCTTTTCCCTTTCACCCCTCTCTCTCCCTGTCACTCACATACACACGAAAAACTATTCGGAATACAGAGCTACTGTAAGATTTTGCCGTTCGGAACGTCGCAGAGGACAATGCCACAGATATATTTATTTAATTAAATAGTGTATCTATAACAGGTATATATATATATATATATATATATAACAGATATATGTATAAGCTCTCAAAGTCTGATCGCAATTCTAACGTCGACATTCAGATTGCAGACACTGGTGAACGTCGTTTTCTTTATGATCGGTGTTTTTTTTTGTTTTTCCCCTGTAACATGAATATTTAAGTACAGTGTTAAATTAGCTTTGTTCACAGTTGAGGGTGAGCGCAGAAAGTCGAACTGGCTTGTTTGGTTTCAGCAGAGAAGCCGCTCCCTGCTCTGAGGGTTGTCTGTATGTTGAAATTCGCCCTGTGGACACAGAGAATCGCGCTGTGAGTTTTCACATATTAGCAACCCCACCCCCCCCCCACATTCCCCTCCCCGGTAGCTACTAAATGACCCTCGCCTGACTGTCTGCTGTAAAGTTAGAATCTACCCACACGGAGACTGAACATTCTTAGCGAATTAAGTTGAGAATAATTCAGCTTCTGATATTTATTTCTGATCTTTATTTCCAATCGACACGCTACCTGTGTTTTGGATTAATGATCAAGAAGTTACTTGCAAACAAGAGAAACTTTGCAGATGCCGGAGCAACACACACGAAATGTTGGAGAAACTCAGCAGGCCAGACAGCATCTAGGGAAAGAGTGAACAGTCGACGTTTTGGGCCGAAACTCTTCGATACGACTCCTTTCCTAGATGTTGCCTGGCCCGCTGAGTTCCTCCTGCATGTTGTGTGTATTGCAAGAAGTTATTCGCTCTGTTTCAAGTCTCTTCTGTCGGTCGTGGTATTTGTGTTCTTGCATTATCCTGTCTGCACGGTTGTGATACTCCACAGTTTATGTCAAGGTTAAAAACAGTTCCCGAATCAGGGGTTACGATACCAAATCAAGTGTGAGAAAAGCTGTTTAGCCAACACTGCTTCTAATAATAGAAAAAAAGAACTGTAATAAGTATCTGTTACTGAAAGTTAAATTAAATAAGTATTGCAAAAATGAATTCAGTGAAGTAGGTTCATGGGTTCCATGTCAATTCAGAAATGGGATGACAGAGGGAAGGAAGCGGTTCCTGACTAGTTGAGTGTGTGCCCTCAATCTCCTGTACCACCTTCCTGGTGATACCAATGAGAAGAGGGCATCTCCATGGTGAAGCAGATCCCTAATGACTGATGCCGCCGTTTTGAGGCATCGCTCCATGACGATGTCCTGGATGCTCCTGAGGCTACCGCCCATGATGGAGCTGACTGAATTGACAACTTTCCTCAGAGTATTTCGCTCCTGTGCAGTAGCTTCACCACTTCCCCCACCCCACCATGTCAAGCGATGTGCAGCCAGTTTGAACTATTTTTACGGTACAGCTGTAGCAATCTGTGAGTCTTTGGTCACATCCATAATCTCGTCAATCTCCTAATGAAATATAACGTCTGCCGTGCATTCTTTGTAACTGCATCGATATGCTGGGCCCTGGATAGATCCTCAGAGATGCTGACACACAGGAACATGAAGTTGCTCACACTTTCCACTGCTGACTGATTAATGACGATTGTTGTGTGTGTGACCTCATCTTACCGAATCAGAATTCCACAATTAGACCATTGGTCTTACCGATGTATTGAATGTATTCCCGGGATGTATTGTATTGAAGGAAAGGCAGATGAGCTTAGGTCATGGATCAACAGATGGCATTATGATGTTGTCACCATTATTGAGACTGGCTTGCAGAGAACTGGCAGCTCAATATTCTGGGGTTCCGTTGTTTTAGACATGACAGAGCGTGAGGGATTAAAGGGGTAGGGGTGGTTTCACTACTCAGGGAAACTGTCAAGGCAGTGTGCAGTAAAGGCAGATGGGAGAACTCATCTAGTGAGGCTTTATAGTTAGATCGGATAAATAAAATTTGTTTGAACATATTAATGGGTCTGTCTTATAGACCACCCAAGCGTCTGCGGTATTTAGAGGAACAAATTAGTACACGCCAGAGAATATTGCAAGAAACATAATTTGTTATAATTTGATTTTAACCTTCCACATACGGACTGGAACTCTCATACTGTAGATGTACTCATGTAGTTGACAAATGTCCTGAGAAAAGTTTCAGTAATCAGTACATTGAAGTCCCAAAGTCTCAAGTGTGACACTTGATCTCCCATTAGGGACTGAGACAGGACAGACGTAACAGAAGTTTGTGTAGGGAAACTGTTTGCATCTGGTGATCACAATGCCATCAGATTCAAAGGAAGTATGGAGAACGATGGCTCTACTCCGTGGTATTGAGGACCTGGTATAGAAAAAGAATACGTACAAAAAAGCTGGATGAACTCAGCAGGTTGGGCAGCATCCGTTGAAAGGAGCAGTCAACGTTTCGGGTTGAGACCCTTTGTCAGCATTAAAGAAGGAGGGGGCAGGGGCCCTATAAAGAAGGTGGGGGGAGGGTGGAAAACCAATCAGAGGAAAGATTAAAGAGTGCGGGAGGGGGAGCAGGGAGGGGATAGGCAGGAGAGGTGAAGAAGGGATCTAAGGGGAAAGCATAATGGGTAGTAGAAGGAGGCAGAGTCATGAGAGGTGATGGGCAGCTTGAAGAGGAGACAGAGTGAAGGTGGGTTGGGGAAGGGAGAGGGAGGGAATTACTGGAAGTTGGAGAATTCGATGTTCAAGAATTCGATCCTCTGATTGGTTTTCCACCCTCCCCCACCTTCTTTAAAGGGCCCCTACCCCCTCCCGCTTTAGTCCTGATGAAGGATCTCAACCCGAAACGTTGACCGCTCATTTCAATGGATGATGCCCGACCTGCTGAGTTCATCCAGCTTGTTTGTACGTCTTGATTGACCACAGCATCTGCAGTGTACTTTGTGTTTAGAAAAAACAAAAAATAGATGCATAACCGGTGCAGGCAGGTAGGAAAAAATTCAGGTACTTATGGAGTTGAGAAAATGCAAGATAAGATTGAGGAAAGAAACCAGGAAGGTTATAGGGTGGCATGACGTTGTCCTAACAGACAAGGTGAGGGATCATACAGATGTTTTAAAAGCAAAAGTATTTCAGGGGACACAATTGATTGTCTGGATTATCAGAATGCCAATGTACGCATGGAGCCAAAACAGATAGAGGAGTTCTTCAGTGGATTTTTGCTTCTGTGTTTACTCGTGAAAATAATCTATAGAAGTGAGACAAAGGAGAAGTGAGGCCACGGATGTTATACAAATTACGGATGAGTAAGTGATTTGGGCAAATTGGGCAACCTCGAGTGTATAAATTCCCAGTGAGTGAGAAGTTCAGTCCTTCAACCACGATGTAGGTGGATGCAGAAATTGCAAGGATGTAACCGTTATGTTTAAATTCTGCTCAAAGACAGGAGAGCTACCAGAGGACCGGAGGATAGCTAATTTTGTTCAACTATTTAAAAAAGGCTCCAAAATTAAACCAGGAAATTATAGGCCGGTGCACTTGACATTGGAAGGACTGGATATAGGAGTATTTAAATAAACAGGACTGATTACGGATATCCAACATGACTTTGTGTGTTTTAGACAATCTATTGAGTTTTTCAAAGAGGTTATAAGGAATGTTACCAGGAAAGTTGATGAATGCAAGGCTCTAGATATTGTCTACATGGACTTTAGCAAGACATTTGGCAAGGTCCCGCATAGGGTGTTGACCAATAAATTTCATTCTCTTGGCATTCAATTTGACTTAGTAAATGGGAGTAGACATTAGCATAGAGGAGGAAGGCAGATAGTGGTAGCAGATGGTTGCCTCTCTGACCCGCGACTTGTGGATTTCCAGAGGGATCGGTGCTGATATCCGTTGTTGTTTGTCATCTATATCAATGATCTCGATGATAATTAGATTATCCGGATCAGCAAATTTGCGGATGACACCAAGGTTCGGGGTGTATTTGACAGCGAGAAAGACTATCGGAGCTTACAGCGGGATCTGCGCCAGGTGTAAAAATGTCTGATAATGGCAGATGGAGTTTAATGCAGGCTTGTGAGCTGTTACGCTTCAGTAGGATCAACCAGGGTGGGACTTACACAATGAAGGGTTCGGCACTGAAGGGTGCGGTAGGACAAAGTCATCCGGGAATACGGGTCCATAATTCATTGAAAGTGGCAGCACACCTAGATAAGGTAGTAAAGAAACCTTTGGCACACTGGGCTTCATAAGTTAAAGTATTCAGTACAGGAGACTGCATGATATAAGACAGTTATGAGGCCTAATTTGGAGTATGTTTGCAGTTGATGTCACCTACCCACAGGAAAGATGTAAATAAGTTTGAAAGAGTACAACGAAAATTTACAAGGATGTTGCTGCGATTGGAGGACCTGATTTATAAGGGAAGATTGAATAGGTGACGACTTTGTTCCTTGGAACGCAGAAGATTTGGGGGAGATTTGATGCAGGTCTACAAAATCATGAGGGGTATAGACAGAGTAGTTGGGGTTGAGGGATGAGCCTAGTGAGAGTTAGGTTAGAAGACAGTGGGGAGTGAGGCTCCCATTTTTACTCGACAAACAACTCCCCCCTCCCCCATGCTCATTTCAATCAGTGCGTCCTTCCCTCCCTGTCGACCATTTTAACGTATGTGACAATTTTCAGTGAGAGTATCACTCCCTCCCTCGGTAAAACTTCTGCCCATTTGGAATAAATGACTTTTAAGAGAAATAAATTCGACAAGTATTTCCGGTGGGGTGTGGAATGAAACCCTGGGCGAGGAGGGTTCTTGTGACAATAGTTGTCCGGATGGAAATGCAAACATCTCTCCCAGTTTTTTTCCAGTTAGTGGAAATATATAGTCGAACGTGTTTGCTTTAATTTCAGTAGAAATGCGCCTCCCTGTACCTGAACAGGCGAGGGAGGTTTGAGCTGAAACTCTATCCATGTCAGGCAGACTTTCTTACACAAAGGGCGGAGTTCAGACCATCCCAGAACCCGGCCTGGATCAAATCCGCAGCCTGGGACTCTCACACCCACCTCACCCGGAGGGGCGGATAGAAAGTGGGGAAAGAGAAGAGGGGTGCGAAGGGGATAGACAGGCAGTACCTGGACAGGAAAGAGAAGAAGAGGGGTGAAGGCGCGAGAGAGCGGGGAAGGGTTTGGGGAAAGAAGGAAGGGGAGAGTAGGGAAAGGGGAAGGAGAGTCTAGCGGGGAGGAGAGAGCATGGGATGAGGAGAGAGCGGGAGGGGGAGGAGAGAACGGGGGGTACATGGGGAAGAGAGAGCGGGGAGAGTGGAGGGCGGGAGGAAAAGTAGAGGGTGTGGATGGGAGCAGAGCACAACGGGGAGGGGCGGGTGGGTGGAGAGCGATTGTTTTTGTAATGAGCGACAGACAGTATATAACAGTACATCACAGTTTGTGTTGTCTCCAATTGTCCAGAATCAGGGAACGTTTACAACGGGATTCGGCTTCTGTCGAGATCGGGAGGGAATTCAGCGGGAGAAGGGAACTCTAACATTTTCAAGTTAACGAATTATTGACCAAATGGATTAAAAGAAATGATTGACTTCAATTGCAAACATTCTCCAGTTGTTTTCGACTCCGTCGCGGCAGAAAAGCCTTTCGCACCGACAATGATATGCGTAATGTCGCCACGGGGCAGGGAAATCATCTCTCTCCCTCTTTTCCCTTTCACCCCTCTCTCTCCCTGTCACTCACATACACACGAAAAACTATTCGGAATACAGAGCTACTGTAAGATTTTGCCGTTCGGAACGTCGCAGAGGACAATGCCACAGATATATTTATTTAATTAAATAGTGTATCTATAACAGGTATATATATATATATAAAACAGATATATGTATAAGCTCTCAAAGTCTGATCGCAATTCTAACGTCGACATTCAGATTGCAGACACTGGTGAACGTCGTTTTCTTTATGATCGGTGTTTTTTTTTGTTTTTCCCCTGTAACATGAATATTTAAGTACAGTGTTAAATTAGCTTTGTTCACAGTTGAGGGTGAGCGCAGAAAGTCGAACTGGCTTGTTTGGTTTCAGCAGAGAAGCCGCTCCCTGCTCTGAGGGTTGTCTGTATGTTGAAATTCGACCTGTGGACACAGAGAATCGCGCTGTGAGTTTTCACATATTAGCAACCCCACCCCCCCCCCCCCACATTCCCCTCCCCGGTAGCTACTAAATGACCCTCGCCTGACTGTCTGCTGTAAAGTTAGAATCTACCCACACGGAGACTGAACATTCTTAGCGAATTAAGTTGAGAATAATTCAGCTTCTGATATTTATTTCTGATCTTTATTTCCAATCGACACGCTACCTGTGTTTTGGATTAGTGATCAAGAGGTTAATTGCAAACAAGAGAAACTTTGCAGATGCCGGAGCAACACACACGAAATGTTGGAGAAACTCAGCAGGCCAGACAGCATCTAGGGAAAGAGTGAACAGTCGACGTTTTGGGCCGAAACTCTTCGATACGACTCCTTTCCTAGATGTTGCCTGGCCCGCTGAGTTCCTCCTGCATGTTCTGTGTATTGCAAGAAGTTATTCGCTCTGTTTCAAGTCTCTTCTGTCGGTCGTGGTATTTGTGTTCTTGCATTATCCTGTCTGCACGGTTGTGATACTCCACAGTTTATGTCAAGGTTAAAAACAGTTCCCGAATCAGGGGTTACGATACCAAATCAAGTGTGAGAAAAGCTGTTTAGCCAACACTGCTTCTAATAATAGAAAAAAAGAACTGTAATAAGTATCTGTTACTGAAAGTTAAATTAAATAAGTATTGCAAAAATGAATTCAGTGAAGTAGGTTCATGGGTTCCATGTCAATTCAGAAATGGGATGACAGAGGGAAGGAAGCGGTTCCTGACTAGTTGAGTGTGTGCCCTCAATCTCCTGTACCACCTTCCTGGTGATACCAATGAGAAGAGGGCATCTCCATGGTGAAGCAGATCCCTAATGACTGATGCCGCCGTTTTGAGGCATCGCTCCATGACGATGTCCTGGATGCTCCTGAGGCTACCGCCCATGATGGAGCTGACTGAATTGACAACTTTCCTCAGAGTATTTCGCTCCTGTGCAGTAGCTTCACCACTTCCCCCACCCAACCATGTCAAGCGATGTGCAGCCAGTTTGAACTATTTTTACGGTACAGCTGTAGCAATCTGTGAGTCTTTGGTCACATCCATAATCTCGTCAATCTCCTAATGAAATATAACGTCTGCCGTGCATTCTTTGTAACTGCATCGATATGCTGGGCCCTGGATAGATCCTCAGAGATGCTGACACACAGGAACATGAAGTTGCTCACACTTTCCACTGCTGACTGATTAATGACGATTGGTGTGTGTGTGACCTCATCTTACCCAATCAGAAGTCCACAATTAGACCATTGGTCTTAGCGATGTATTGAATGTATTCCCGGGATGTATTGTATTGAAGGAAAGGCAGATGAGCTTAGGTCATGGATCAACAGATGGCATTATGATGTTGTCACCATTATTGAGACTGGCTTGCAGAGAACTGGCAGCTCAATATTCTGGGGTTCCGTTGTTTTAGACATGACAGAGCGTGAGGGATTAAAGGGGTAGGGGTGGTTTCACTACTCAGGAAACTGTCACGGCAGTGTGCAGTAAAGGTAGATGGGAGAACTCATCTAGTGATGCTTTATAGTTAGATCGGATAAATAAAATTTGTTTGAACATATTAATGGGTTGTGTCTTATAGACCACCCAAGCGTCTGCGGTATTTAGAGGAACAAATTAGTACACGCCAGAGAATATTGCAAGAAACATAATTTGTTATAATTTGATTTTAACCTTCCACATACGGACTGGAACTCTCATACTGTAGATGTACTCATGTAGTTGACAAATGTCCTCAGAAAAGTTTCATTAATCAGTACATTGAAGTCCCAAAGACTCAAGTGTGACACTTGATCTCCCATTAGGGACTGAGACAGGACAGACGTAACAGAAGTTTGTGTAGGGAAACTGTTTGCATCTGGTGATCACAATGCCATCAGATTCAAAGGAAGTATGGAGAACGATGGCTCTACTCCGTGGTATTGAGGACCTGGTATAGAAAAAGAATGCGTACAAAAAAGCTGGATGAACTCAGCAGGTTGGGCAGCATCCGTTGAAAGGAGCAGTCAACGTTTCGGGTTGAGACCCTTTGTCAGCATTAAAGAAGGAGGGGGCAGGGGCCCTATAAAGAAGGTGGGGGGAGGGTGGAAAACCAATCAGAGGAAAGATTAAAGAGTGCGGGAGGGGGAGCAGGGAGGGGATAGGCAGGAGAGGTGAAGAAGGGATCTAAGGGGAAAGCACTATGGGTAGAAGAAGGAGGCAGAGTCATGAGAGGTGATGGGCAGCTTGAAGAGGAGACAGAGTGAAGGTGGGTTGGGGAAGGGAGAGGGAGGGAATTACTGGAAGTTGGAGAATTCGATGTTCAAGAATTCGATCCTCTGATTGGTTTTCCACCCTCCCCCACCTTCTTTAAAGGGCCCCTACCCCCTCCCGCTTTAGTCCTGATGAAGGATCTCAACCCGAAACGTTGACCGCTCATTTCAATGGATGATGCCCGACCTGCTGAGTTCATCCAGCTTGTTTGTACGTCTTGATTGACCACAGCATCTGCAGTGTACTTTGTGTTTAGAAAAAACAAAAAATAGATGCATAACCGGTGCAGGCAGGTAGGAAAAAATTCAGGTACTTATGGAGTTGAGAAAATGCAAGATAAGATTGAGGAAAGAAACCAGGAAGGTTATAGGGTGGCATGACGTTGTCCTAACAGACAAGGTGAGGGATCATACAGATGTTTTAAAAGCAAAAGGATTTCAGGGGACACAATTGATTGTCTGGATTATCAGAATGCCAATGTACGCATGGAGCCAAAACAGATAGAGGAGTTCTTCAGTGGATTTTTGCTTCTGTGTTTACTCGTGAAAATAATCTATAGAAGTGAGACAAAGGAGAAGTGAGGCCACGGATGTTATACAAATTACCGATGAGTAAGTGATTTGGGCAAATTGGGCAACCTCGAGTGTATAAATTCCCAGTGAGTGAGAAGTTCAGTCCTTCAACCACGATGTAGGTGGATGCAGAAATTGCAAGGATGTAACCGTTATGTTTAAATTATGCTCAAAGACAGGAGAGCTACCAGAGGACCGGAGGATAGCTAATTTTGTTCAACTATTTAAAAAAGGCTCCAAAATTAAACCAGGAAATTATAGGCCGGTGCACTTGACATTGGAAGGACTGGATATAGGAGTATTTAAATAAACAGGACTGATTACGGATATCCAACATGACTTTGTGCGTTTTAGACAATCTATTGAGTTTTTCAAAGAGGTTACAAGGAATGTTACCAGGAAAGTTGATGAATGCAAGGCTCTAGATATTGTCTACATGGACTTTAGCAAGACATTTGGCAAGGTCCCGCATAGGGTGTTGACCAATAAATTTCATTCTCTTGGCATTCAAATTGAGTTAGTAAATGGGAGTAGACATTAGCATAGAGGAGGAAGGCAGATAGTGGTAGCAGATGGTTGCCTCTCTGACCCGCGACTTGTGGATTTCCAGAGGGATCGGTGCTGATATCCGTTGTTGTTTGTCATCTATATCAATGATCTCGATGATAATTAGATTATCCGGATCAGCAAATTTGCGGATGACACCAAGGTTCGGGGTGTATTTGACAGCGAGAAAGACTATCGGAGCTTACAGCGGGATCTGCGCCAGGTGTAAAAATGTCTGATAATGGCAGATGGAGTTTAATGCAGGCTTGTGAGCTGTTACGCTTCAGTAGGATCAACCAGGGTGGGACTTACACAATGAAGGGTTCGGCACTGAAGGGTGCGGTAGGACAAAGTCATCCGGGAATACGGGTCCATAATTCATTGAAAGTGGCAGCACACCTAGATAAGGTAGTAAAGAAACCTTTGGCACACTGGGCTTCATAAGTTAAAGTATTCAGTACAGGAGACTGCATGATATAAGACAGTTATGAGGCCTAATTTGGAGTATGTTTGCAGTTGATGTCACCTACCCACAGGAAAGATGTAAATAAGTTTGAAAGAGTACAACGTAAATTTACAAGGATGTTGCTGCGATTGGAGGACCTGATTTATAAGGGAAGATTGAATAGCTGACGACTTTGTTCCTTGGAACGCAGAAGATTTGGGGGAGATTTGATGCAGGTCTACAAAATCATGAGGGGTATAGACAGAGTAGTTGGGGTTGAGGGATGAGCCTAGTGAGAGTTAGGTTAGAAGACAGTGGGGAGTGAGGCTCCCATTTTTAATCGACAAACAACTCCCCGCTCCCTCATGCTCATTTCAATCAGTGCGTCCTTCCCTCCCTGTCGACCATTTTAACGTATGTGACAATTTTCAGTGAGAGTATCACTCCCTCCCTCGGTAAAACTTCTGCCCATTTGGAATAAATGACTTTTATGAGAAATAAATTCGACAAGTATTTCCGGTGGGGTGTGGAATGAAACCCTGGGCGAGGAGGGTTCTTGTGACAATAGTTGTCCGGATGGAAATGCAAACATCTCCCCCAGTTTTTTTCCAGTTAGTGGAAATATATAGTCGAACGTGTTTGCTTTAATTTCAGTAGAAATGCGCCTCCCTGTACCTGAACAGGCGAGGGAGGTTTGAGCTGAAACTCTATCCATGTCAGGCAGACTTTCTTACACAAAGGGCGGAGTTCAGACCATCCCAGAACCCGGCCTGGATCAAATCCGCAGCCTGGGACTCTCACACCCACCTCACCCGGAGGGGCGGATAGAAAGTGGGGAAAGAGAAGAGGGGTGCGAAGGGGATAGACAGGCAGTACCTGGACAGGAAAGAGAAGAAGAGGGGTGAAGGCGCGAGAGAGCGGGGAAGGGTTTGGGGAAAGAAAGAAGGGGAGAGTAGGGAAAGGGGAAGGAGACTCTAGCGGGGAGGAGAGAGCATGGGATGAGGAGAGAGCGGGAGGGGGAGGAGAGAACGGGGGGTACATGGGGAAGAGAGAGCGGGGAGAGGGGAGGGCGGGAGGAAAAGTAGAGGGGGTGGATGGGAGCAGAGCACAACGGGGAGGGGCGGGTGGGTGGAGAGCGATTGTTTTTGTAATGAGCGACAGACAGTATATAACCAAATGATCTCGGGTGTAGCGGCTCAGACTGGAATCTCCGCGCACGGTGAGCACACCGTTCACCCGGGACCGCACTGAACTCCGTCCGGTTTCAACATCACAGTTTGTGTTGTCTCCAATTGTCCAGAATCAGGGAACGTTTACAACGGGATTCGACTTCTGTCGAGATCGGGAGGGAATTCAGCGGGAGAAGGGAACTCTAACATTTTCAAGTTAACGAATTATTGACCAAATGGATTAAAAGAAATGATTGACTTCAATTGCAAACATTCTCCAGTTTTTTTCGACTCCGTCGCGGCAGAAAAGCCTTTCGCACCGACAATGATATGCGTAATGTCGCCACGGGGCAGGGAAATCATCTCTCTCCCTCTTTTCCCTTTCACCCCTCTCTCTCCCTGTCACTCACATACACACGAAAAACTATTCGGAATACAGAGCTACTGTAAGATTTTGCCGTTCGGAACGTCGCAGAGGACAATGCCACAGATATATTTATTTAATTAAATAGTGTATCTATAACAGGTATATATATATATATAAAACAGATATATGTACAAGCTCTCAAAGTCTGATCGCAATTCTAACGTCGACATTCAGATTGCAGACACTGGTGAACTTCGTTTTCTTTATGATCGGTGTTTTTTTTTTGTTTTTCCCCTCTAACATGAATATTTAAGTACAGTGTTCAATTAGCTTTGTTCACAGTTGAGGGTGAGCGCAGAAAGTCGAACTGGCTTGTTTGGTTTCAGCAGAGAAGCCGCTCCCTGCTCTGAGGGTTGTCTGTATGTTGAAATTCGCCCTGTGGACACAGAGAATCGCGCTGTGAGTTTTCACATATTAGCAACTCCACCCCCCCCCCCCCACATTCCCCTCCCCGGTAGCTACTAAATGACCCTCGCCTGACTGTCTGCTGTAAAGTTAGAATCTACCCACACGGAGACTGAACATTCTTAGCGAATTAAGTTGAGAATAATTCAGCTTCTGATATTTATTTCTGATCTTTATTTCCAATCGACAGGCTACCTGTGTTTTGGATTAGTGATCAAGAAGTTACTTGCAAACAAGAGAAACTTTGCAGATGCCGGAGCAACACACACGAAATGTTGGAGAAACTCAGCAGGCCAGACAGCATCTAGGGAAAGAGTGAACAGTCGACGTTTTGGGCCGAAACTCTTCGATGCGACTCCTTTCCTAGATGTTGCCTGGCCCGCTGAGTTCCTCCTGCATGTTGTGTGTATTGCAAGAAGTTATTCGCTCTGTTTCAAGTCTCTTCTGTCGGTCGTGGTATTTGTGTTCTTGCATTATCCTGTCTGCACGGTTGTGATACTGCACAGTTTATGTCAAGGTTAAAAACAGTTCCCGAATCAGGGGTTACGATACCAAATCAAGTGTGAGAAAAGCTGTTTAGCCAACACTGCTTCTAATAATAGAAATAAAGAACTGTAATAAGTATCTATTACTGAAAGTTAAATTAAATAAGTATTGCAAAAATGAATTCAGTGAAGTAGGTTCATGGGTTCCATGTCAATTCAGAAATGGGATGACAGAGGGAAGGAAGCGGTTCCTGACTAGTTGAGTGTGTGCCCTCAATCTCCTGTACCACCTTCCTGGTGATACTAATGAGAAGAGGGCATCTCCATGGTGAAGCAGATCCCTAATGACTGATGCCGCCGTTTTGAGGCATCGCTCCATGACGATGTCCTGGATGCTCCTGAGGCTACCGCCCATGATGGAGCTGACTGAATTGACAACTTTCCTCAGAGTATTTCGCTCCTGTGCAGTAGCTTCACCACTTCCCCCACCCCACCATGTCAAGCGATGTGCAGCCAGTTTGAACTATTTTTACGGTACAGCTGTAGCAATCTGTGAGTCTTTGGTCACATCCATAATCTCGTCAATCTCCTAATGATATATAACGTCTGCCGTGCATTCTTTGTAACTGCATCGATATGCTGGGCCCTGGATAGAGCCTCAGAGATGTTGACACACAGGAACATGAAGTTGCTCACACTTTCCACTGCTGACTGATTAATGACGATTGGTGTGTGTGTGACCTCATCTTACCCAATCAGAAGTCCACAATTAGACCATTGGTCTTACCGATGTATTGAATGTATTCCCGGGATGTATTGTATTGAAGGAAAGGCAGATGAGCTTAGGTCATGGATCAACAGATGGCATTATGATGTTGTCACCATTATTGAGACTGGCTTGCAGAGAACTGGCAGCTCAATATTCTGGGGTTCCGTTGTTTTAGACATGACAGAGCGTGAGGGATTAAAGGGGTAGGGGTGGTTTCACTACTCAGGGAAACTGTCACGGCAGTGTGCAGTAAAGGCAGATGGGAGAACTCATCTAGTGAGGCTTTATAGTTAGATCGGATAAATAAAATTTGTTTGAACATATTAATGGGTCTGTCTTATAGACCACCCAAGCGTCTGCGGTATTTAGAGGAACAAATTAGTACACGCCAGAGAATATTGCAAGAAACATAATTTGTTATAATTTGATTTTAACCTTCCACATACGGACTGGAACTCTCATACTGTAGATGTACTCATGTAGTTGACAAATGTCCTCAGAAAAGTTTCATTAATCAGTACATTGAAGTCCCAAAGACTCAAGTGCGACACTTGATCTCCCATTAGGGACTGAGACAGGACAGACGTAACAGAAGTTTGTGTAGGGAAACTGTTTGCATCTGGTGATCACAATGCCATCAGATTCAAAGGAAGTATGGAGAACGATGGCTCTACTCCGTGGTATTGAGGACCTGGTATAGAAAAAAAATACGTACAAAAAAGCTGGATGAACTCAGCAGGTTGGGCAGCATCCGTTGAAAGGAGCAGTCAACGTTTCGGGTTGAGACCCTTTGTCAGCATTAAAGAAGGAGGGGGCAGGGGCCCTATAAAGAAGGTGGGGGGAGGGTGAAAAACCAATCAGAGGAAAGATTAAAGAGTGCGGGAGGAGGAGCAGGGAGGGGATAGGCAGGAGAGGTGAAGAAGGGATCTAAGGGGAAAGCACTATGGGTAGTAGAAGGAGGTAGAGTCATGAGAGGTGATGGGCAGCTTGAAGAGGAGACAGAGTGAGGGTGGGTTGGGGAAGGGAGAGGGAGGGAATTACTGGAAGTTGGAGAATTCGATGTTCAAGAATTCGATCCTTCCTCTGATTGGTTTTCCACCCTCCCCCACCTTCTTTAAAGGGCCCCTACCCCCTCCCGCTTTAGTCCTGATGAAGGATCTCAACCCGAAACGTTGACCGCTCATTTCAATGGATGATGCCCGACCTGCTGAGTTCATCCAGCTTGTTTGTACGTCTTGATTGACCACAGCATCTGCAGTGTACTTTGTGTTTAGAAAAAAAAAATAGATGCATAACCGGTGCAGGCAGGTAGGAAAAAATTCAGGTACTTATGGAGTTGAGAAAATGCAAGATAAGATTGAGGAAAGAAACCAGGAAGGTTATAGGGTGGCATGACGTTGTCCTAACAGACAAGGTGAGGGATCATACAGATGTTTTAAAAGCAAAAGGATTTCAGGGGACACAATTGATTGTCTGGATTATCAGAATGCCAATGTACGCATGGAGCCAAAACAGATAGAGGAGTTCTTCAGTGGATTTTTGCTTCTGTGTTTACTCGTGAAAATAATCTATAGAAGTGAGACAAAGGAGAAGTGAGGCCACGGATGTTATACAAATTACGGATGAGTAAGTGTTTTGGGCAAATTGGGCAACCTCGAGTGTATAAATTCCCAGTGAGTGAGAAGTTCAGTCCTTCAACCACGATGTAGGTGGATGCAGAAATTGCAAGGATGTAACCGTTATGTTTAAATTCTGCTCAAAGAAAGGAGAGCTACCAGAGGACCGGAGGATAGCTAATTTTGTTCAACTATTTAAAAAAGGCTCCAAAATTAAACCAGGAAATTATAGGCCGGTGCACGTGACATTGGAAGGACTGGATATAGGAGTATTTAAATAAACAGGACTGATTACGGATATCCAACATGACTTTGTGTGTTTTAGACAATCTATTGAGTTTTTCAAAGAGGTTACAAGGAATGTTACCAGGAAAGTTGATGAATGCAAGGCTCTAGATATTGTCTACATGGACTTTAGCAAGACATTTGGCAAGGTCCCGCATAGGGTGTTGACCAATAAATTTCATTCTCTTGGCATTCAATTTGACTTAGTAAATGGGAGTAGACAATAGCATAGAGGAGGAAGGCAGATAGTGGTAGCAGATGGTTGCCTCTCTGACCCGCGACTTGTGGATTTCCAGAGGGATCGGTGCTGATATCCGTTGTTGTTTGTCATCTATATCAATGATCTCGATGATAATTAGATTATCCGGATCAGCAAATTTGCGGATGACACCAAGGTTCGGGGTGTATTTGACAGCGAGAAAGACTATCGGAGCTTACAGCGGGATCTGCGCCAGGTGTAAAAATGTCTGATAATGGCAGATGGAGTTTAATGCAGGCTTGTGAGCTGTTACGCTTCAGTAGGATCAACCAGGGTGGGACTTACACAATGAAGGGTTCGGCACTGAAGGGTGCGGTAGGACAAAGTCATCCGGGAATACGGGTCCATAATTCATTGAAAGTGGCAGCACACCTAGATAAGGTAGTAAAGAAACCTTTGGCACACTGGGCTTCATAAGTTAAAGTATTCAGTACAGGAGACTGCATGATATAAGACAGTTATGAGGCCTAATTTGGAGTATGTTTGCAGTTGATGTCACCTACCCACAGGAAAGATGTAAATAAGTTTGAAAGAGTACAACGAAAATTTACAAGGATGTTGCTGCGATTGGAGGACCTGATTTATAAGGGAAGATTGAATAGGTGACGACTTTGTTCCTTGGAACGCAGAAGATTTGGGGGAGATTTGATGCAGGTCTACAAAATCATGAGGGGTATAGACAGAGTAGTTGGGGTTGAGGGATGAGCCTAGTGAGAGTTAGGTTAGAAGACAGTGGGGAGTGAGGCTCCCATTTTTAATCGACAAACAACTCCCCCCTCCCCCATGCTCATTTCAATCAGTGCGTCCTTCCCTCCCTGTCGACCATTTTAACGTATGTGACAATTTTCAGTGAGAGTATCACTCCCTCCCTCGGTAAAACTTCTGCCCATTTGGAATAAATGACTTTTATGAGAAATAAATTCGACAAGTATTTCCGGTGGGGTGTGGAATGAAACCCTGGGCGAGGAGGGTTCTTGTGACAATAGTTGTCCGGATGGAAATGCAAACATCTCCCCCAGTTTTTTTCCAGTTAGTGGAAATATACAGTCGAACGTGTTTGCTTTAATTTCAGCAGAAATGCGCCTCCCTGTACCTGAACAGGCGAGGGAGGTTTGAGCTGAAACTCTATCCATGTCAGGCAGACTTTCTTACACAAAGGGCGGAGTTCAGACCATCCCAGAACCCGGCCTGGATCACATCCGCAGCCTGGGACTCTCACACCCACCTCACCCGGAGGGGCGGATAGAAAGTGGGGAAAGAGAAGAGGGGTGCGAAGGGGATAGACAGGCAGTACCTGGACAGGAAAGAGAAGAAGAGGGGTGAAGGCGCGAGAGAGCGGGGAAGGGTTTGGGGAAAGAAGGAAGGGGAGAGTAGGGAAAGGGGAAGGAGAGTCTAGCGGGGAGGAGAGAGCATGGGATGAGGAGAGAGCGGGAGGGGGAGGAGAGAACGGGGGGTACATGGGGAAGAGAGAGCGGGGAGAGGGGAGGGCGGGAGGAAAAGTAGAGGGGGTGGATGGGAGCAGAGCACAACGCGGAGGGGCGGGTGGGTGGAGAGCGATTGTTTTTGTAATGAGCGACAGACAGTATATAACCAAATGATCTCGGGTGTAGCGGCTCAGACTGGAATCTCCGCGCACGGTGAGCACACCGTTCACCCGGGACCGCACTGAACTCCGTCCGGTTTCAACATCACAGTTTGTGTTGTCTCCAATTGTCCAGAATCAGGGAACGTTTACAACGGGATTCGGCTTCTGTCGAGATCGGGAGGGAATTCAGCGGGAGAAGGGAACTCTAACATTTTCAAGTTAACGAATTATTGACCAAATGGATTAAAAGAAATGATTGACTTCAATTGCAAACAATCTCCAGTTGTTTTCGACTCCGTCGCGGCAGAAAAGCCTTTCGCACCGACAATGATATGCGTAATGTCGCCACGGGGCAGGGAAATCATCTCTCTCCCTCTTTTCCCTTTCACCCCTCTCTCTCCCTGTCACTCACATACACACGAAAAACTAATCGGAATACAGAGCTACTGTAAGATTTTGCCGTTCGGAACGTCGCAGAGGACAATGCCACAGATATATTTATTTAATTAAATAGTGTATCTATAACAGGTATATATATATATATATATATATATAACAGATATATGTATAAGCTCTCAAAGTCTGATCGCAATTCTAACGTCGACATTCAGATTGCAGACACTGGTGAACTTCGTTTTCTTTATGATCGGTGTTTTTTTTTGTTTTTCCCCTGTAACATGAATATTTAAGTACAGTGTTAAATTAGCTTTGTTCACAGTTGAGGGTGAGCGCAGAAAGTCGAACTGGCTTGTTTGGTTTCAGCAGAGAAGCCGCTCACTGCTCTGAGGGTTGTCTGCATGTTGAAATTCGCCCTGTGGACACAGAGAATCGCGCTGTGAGTTTTCACATATTAGCAACCCCACCCCCCACCCCCACATTCCCCTCCCCGGTAGCTACTAAATGACCCTCGCCTGACTGTCTGCTGTAAAGTTAGAATCTACCCACACGGAGACTGAACATTCTTAGCGAATTAAGTTGAGAATAATTCAGCTTCTGATATTTATTTCTGATCTTTATTTCCAATAGACACGCTACCTGTGTTTTTGGATTAGTGATCAAGAAGTTACTTGCAAACAAGAGAAACTTTGCAGATGCCGGAGCAACACACACGAAATGTTGGAGAAACTCAGCAGGCCAGACAGCATCTAGGGAAAGAGTGAACAGTCGACGTTTTGGGCCGAAACTCTTCGATACGACTCCTTTCCTAGATGTTGCCTGGCCCGCTGAGTTCCTCCTGCATGTTGTGTGTATTGCAAGAAGTTATTCGCTCTGTTTCAAGTCTCTTCTGTCGGTCGTGGTATTTGTGTTCTTGCATTATCCTGTCTGCACGGTTGTGATACTCCACAGTTTATGTCAAGGTTAAAAACAGTTCCCGAATCAGGGGTTACGATACCAAATCAAGTGTGAGAAAAGCTGCTTAGCCAACCCTGCTTCTAATAATAGAAAAAAAGAACTGTAATAAGTATCTGTTACTGAAAGTTAAATTAAATAAGTATTGCAAAAATGAATTCAGTGAAGTAGGTTCATGGGTTCCATGTCAATTCAGAAATGGGATGACAGAGGGAAGGAAGCGGTTCCTGACTAGTTGAGTGTGTGCCCTCAATCTCCTGTACCACCTTCCTGGTGATACCAATGAGAAGAGGGCATCTCCATGGTGAAGCAGATCCCTAATGACTGATGCCGCCGTTTTGAGGCATCGTTCCATGACGATGTCCTGGATGCTCCTGAGGCTACCGCCCATGATGGAGCTGACTGAATTGACAACTTTCCTCAGAGTATTTCGCTCCTGTGCAGTAGCTTCACCACTTCCCCCACCCCACCATGTCAAGCGATGTGCAGCCAGTTTGAACTATTTTTACGGTACAGCTGTAGCAATCTGTGAGTCTTTGGTCACATCCATAATCTCGTCAATCTCCTAATGAAATATAACGTCTGCCGTGCATTCTTTGTAACTGCATCGATATGCTGGGCCCTGGATAGATCCTCAGAGATGCTGACACACAGGAACATGAAGTTGCTCACACTTTCCACTGCTGACTGATTAATGACGATTGGTGTGTGTGTGACCTCATCTTACCCAATCAGAAGTCCACAATTAGACCATTGGTCTTACCGATGTATTGAATGTATTCCCGGGATGTATTGTATTGAAGGAAAGGCAGATGAGCTTAGGTCATGGATCAACAGATGGCATTATGATGTTGTCACCATTATTGAGACTGGCTTGCAGAGAACTGGCAGCTCAATATTCTGGGGTTCCGTTGTTTTAGACATGACAGAGCGTGAGGGATTAAAGGGGTAGGGGTGGTTTCACTACTCAGGGAAACTGTCACGGCAGTGTGCAGTAAAGGCAGATGGGAGAACTCATCTAGTGAGGCTTTATAGTTAGATCGTATAAATAAAATTTGTTTGAACATATTAATGGGTCTGTCTTATAGACCACCCAAGCGTCTGCGGTATTTAGAGGAACAAATTAGTACACGCCAGAGAATATTGCAAGAAACATAATTTGTTATAATTTGATTTTAACCTTCCACATACGGACTGGAACTCTCATACTGTAGATGTACTCATGTAGTTGACAAATGTCCTCAGGAAAGTTTCATTAATCAGTACATTGAAGTCCCAAAGACTCAAGTGTGACACTTGATCTCCCATTAGGGACTGAGACAGGACAGACGTAACAGAAGTTTGTGTAGGGAAACTGTTTGCATCTGGTGATCACAATGCCATCAGATTCAAAGGAAGTATGGAGAACGATGGCTCTACTCCGTGGTATTGAGGACCTGGTATAGAAAAAAAATACATACAAAAAAGCTGGATGAACTCAGCAGGTTGGGCAGCATCCGTTGAAAGGAGCAGTCAACGTTTCGGGTTGAGACCCTTTGTCAGCACTAAAGAAGGAGGGGGCAGGGGCCCTATAAAGAAGGTGGGGGGAGGGTGAAAAACCAATCAGAGGAAAGATTAAAGAGTGCGGGAGGGGAAGCAGGGAGGGGATAGGCAGGAGAGGTGAAGAAGGGATCTAAGGGGAAAGCACTATGGGTAGTAGAAGGAGGCAGAGTCATGAGAGGTGATGGGCAGCTTGAAGAGGAGACAGAGTGAGGGTGGGTTGGGGAAGGGAGAGGGAGGGAATTACTGGAAGTTGGAGAATTCGATGTTCAAGAATTCGATCCTTCCTCTGATTGGTTTTCCACCCTCCCCCACCTTCTTTAAAGGGCCCCTACCCCCTCCCGCTTTAGTCCTGATGAAGGATCTCAACCCGAAACGTTGACCGCTCATTTCAATGGATGATGCCCGACCTGCTGAGTTCAACCAGCTTGTTTGTACGTCTTGACTGACCACAGCATCTGCAGTGTACTTTGTGTTTAGAAAAAAAAATAGATGCATAACCGGTGCAGGCAGGTAGGAAAAAATTCAGGTACTTATGGAGTTGAGAAAATGCAAGATAAGATTGAGGAAAGAAACCAGGAAGGTTATAGGGTGGCATGACGTTGTCCTAACAGACAAGGTGAGGGATCATACAGATGTTTTAAAAGCAAAAGGATTTCAGGGGACACAATTGATTGTCTGGATTATCAGAATGCCAATGTACGCATGGAGCCAAAACAGATAGAGGAGTTCTTCAGTGGATTTTTGCTTCTGTGTTTACTCGTGAAAATAATCTATAGAAGTGAGACAAAGGAGAAGTGAGGCCACGGATGATATACAAATTACGGAAGAGTAAGTGTTTTGGGCAAATTGGGCAACCTCGAGTGTATAAATACCCAGTGAGTGAGAAGTTCAGTCCTTCAACCACGATGTAGGTGGATGCAGAAATTGCAAGGATGTAACCGTTATGTTTAAATTATGCTCAAAGACAGGAGAGCTACCAGAGGACCGGAGGATAGCTAATTTTGTTCAACTATTTAAAAAAGGCTCCAAAATTAAACCAGGAAATTATAGGCCGGTGCACTTGACATCAGTTGTCTGAAGACATTGGAAGGACTGGATATAGGAGTATTTAAATAAACAGGACTGATTACGGATATCCAACATGCCTTTGTGTGTTTTAGACAATCTATTGAGTTTTTCAAAGAGGTTACAAGGAATGTTACCAGGAAAGTTGATGAATGCAAGGCTCTAGATATTGTCTACATGGACTTTAGCAAGACATTTGGCAAGGTCCCGCATAGGGTGTTGACCAATAAATTTCATTCTCTTGGCATTCAATTTGACTTAGTAAATGGGAGTAGACATTAGCATAGAGGAGGAAGGCAGATAGTGGTAGCAGATGGTTGCCTCTCTGACCCGCGACTTGTGGATTTCCAGAGGGATCGGTGCTGATATCCGTTGTTGTTTGTCATCTATATCAATGATCTCGATGATAATTAGATTATCTGGATCAGCAAATTTGCGGAAGACACCAAGGTTCGGGGTGTATTTGACAGCGAGAAAGACTATCGGAGCTTACAGCGGGATCTGCGCCAGGTGTAAAAATGTCTGATAATGGCAGATGGAGTTTAATGCAGGCTTGTGAGCTGTTACGCTTCAGTAGGATCAACCAGGGTGGGACTTACACAATGAAGGGTTCGGCACTGAAGGGTGCGGTAGGACAAAGGCATCCGGGAATACGGGTCCATAATTCATTGAAAGTGGCAGCACACCTAGATAAGGTAGTAAAGAAACCTTTGGCACACTGGGCTTCATAAGTTAAAGTATTCAGTACAGGAGACTGCATGATATAAGACAGTTATGAGGCCTAATTTGGAGTATGTTTGCAGTTGATGTCACCTACCCACAGGAAAGATGTAAATAAGTTTGAAAGAGTACAACGAAAATTTACAAGGATGTTGTTGCGATTGGAGGACCTGATTTATAAGGGAAGATTGAATAGGTGACGACTTTGTTCCTTGGAACGCAGAAGATTTGGGGGAGATTTGATGCAGGTCTACAAAATCATGAGGGGTATAGACAGAGTAGTTGGGGTTGAGGGATGAGCCTAGTGAGAGTTAGGTTAGAAGACAGTGGGGAGTGAGGCTCCCATTTTTAATCGACAAACAACTCCCCCCTCCCCCATGCTCATTTCAATCAGTGCGTCCTTCCCTCCCTGTCGACCATTTTAACGTATGTGACAATTTTCAGTGAGAGTATCACTCCCTCCCTCGGTAAAACTTCTGCCCATTTGGAATAAATGACTTTTAAGAGAAATAAATTCGACAAGTATTTCCGGTGGGGTGTGGAATGAAACCCTGGGCGAGGAGGGTTCTTGTGACAATAGTTGTCCGGATGGAAATGCAAACATCTCTCCCAGTTTTTTTCCAGTTAGTGGAAATATATAGTCGAACGTGTTTGCTTTAATTTCAGTAGAAATGCGCCTCCCTGTACCTGAACAGGCGAGGGAGGTTTGAGCTGAAACTCTATCCATGTCAGGCAGACTTTCTTACACAAAGGGCGGAGTTCAGACCATCCCAGAACCCGGCCTGGATCAAATCCGCAGCCTGGGACTCTCACACCCACCTCACCCGGAGGGGCGGATAGAAAGTGGGGAAAGAGAAGAGGGGTGCGAAGGGGATAGACAGGCAGTACCTGGACAGGAAAGAGAAGAAGAGGGGTGAAGGCGCGAGAGAGCGGGGAAGGGTTTGGGGAAAGAAGGAAGGGGAGAGTAGGGAAAGGGGAAGGAGAGTCTAGCGGGGAGGAGAGAGCATGGGATGAGGAGAGAGCGGGAGGGGGAGGAGAGAACGGGGGGTACATGGGGAAGAGAGAGCGGGGAGAGGGGCGGGCGGGAGGAAAAGTAGAGGGGGTGGATGGGAGCAGAGCACAACGGGGAGGGGCGGGTGGGTGGAGAGCGATTGTTTTTGTAATGAGCGACAGACAGTATATAACCAAATGATCTCGGGTGTAGCGGCTCAGACTGGAATCTCCGCGCACGGTGAGCACACCGTTCACCCGGGACCGCACTGAACTCCGTCCGGTTTCAGCATCACAGTTTGTGTTGTCTCCAATTGTCCAGAATCAGGGAACGTTTACAACGGGATTCGGCTTCTGTCGAGATCGGGAGGAAATTCAGTGGGAGAAGGGAACTCTAACATTTTCAAGTTAACGAATTATTGACCAAATGGATTAAAAGAAATGATTGACTTCAATTGCAAACATTCTCCAGTTGTTTTCGACTCCGTCGCGGCAGAAAAGCCTTTCGCACCGACAATGATATGCGGAATGTCGCCACGGGGCAGGGACATCATCTCTCTCCCTCTTTTCCCTTTCACCCCTCTCTCTCCCTGTCACTCACATACACACGAAAAACTATTCGGAATACAGAGCTACTGTAAGATTTTGCCGTTCGGAACGTCGCAGAGGACAATGCCACCGATATATTTATTTAATTAAATTGTGTATCTATAACAGGTATATATATATATAAAACAGATATATGTATAAGCTCTCAAAGTCTGATCGCAATTCTAACGTCGACATTCAGATTGCAGACACTGGTGAACTTCGTTTTCTTTATGATCGGTGTTTTTTTTTGTTTTTCCCCTGTAACATGAATATTTAAGTACAGTGTTAAATTAGCTTTGTTCACAGTTGAGGGTGAGCGCAGAAAGTCGAACTGGCTTGTTTGGTTTCAGCAGAGAAGCCGCTCCCTGCTCTGAGGGTTGTCTGTATGTTGAAATTCGCCCTGTGGACACAGAGAATCGCGCTGTGAGTTTTCACATATTAGCAACCCCACCCCCCCCCCCCACATTCCCCTCCCCGGTAGCTACTAAATGACCCTCGGCTGACTGTCTGCTGTAAAGTTAGAATCTACCCACACGGAGACTGAACATTCTTAGCGAATTAAGTTGAGAATAATTCAGCTTCTGATATTTATTTCTGATCTTTATTTCCAATCGACACGCTGCCTGTGTTTTGGATCAGTGATCAAGAAGTTACTTGCAAACAAGAGAAACTTTGCAGATGCCGGAGCAACACACACGAAATGTTGGAGAAATTCAGCAGGCCAGACAGCATCTAGGGAAAGAGTGAACAGTCGACATTTTGGGCCGAAACTCTTCGATACGACTCCTTTCCTAGATGTTGCCTGGCCCGCTGAGTTCCTCCTGCATGTTGTGTGTATTGCAAGAAGTTATTCGCTCTGTTTCAAGTCTCTTCTGTCGGTCGTGGTATTTGTGTTCTTGCATTATCCTGTCTGCACGGTTGTGATACTCGACAGTTTATGTCAAGGTTAAAAACAGTTCCCGAATCAGCGGTTGCGATACCAAATCAAGTGTGAGAAAAGCTGTTTAGCCAACACTGCTTCTAATAATAGAAAAAAAGAACTGTAATAAGTATCTGTTACTGAAAGTTAAATTAAATAAGTATTGCTAAAATGAATTCAGTGAAGTAGGTTCATGGGTTCCATGTCAATTCAGAAATGGGATGACAGAGGGAAGGAAGCGGTTCCTGACTAGTTGAGTGTGTGCCCTCAATCTCCTGTACCACCTTCCTGGTGATACCAATGAGAAGAGGGCATCTCCATGGTGAAGCAGATCCCTAATGACTGATGCCGCCGTTTTGAGGCATCGCTCCATGACGATGTCCTGGATGCTACGGAGGCTACCGCCCATGATGGAGCTGACTGAATTGACAACTTTCCTCAGAGTATTTCGCTCCTGTGCAGTAGCTTCACCACTTCCCCCACCCCACCATGTCAAGCGATGTGCAGCCAGTTTGAACTATTTTTACGGTACAGCTGTACCAATCTCTGAGTCTTTGGTCACATCCATAATCTCGTCAATCTCCTAATGAAATATAACGTCTGCCGTGCATTCTTTGTAACTGCATCGATATGCTGGGCCCTGGATAGATCCTCAGAGATGCTGACACACAGGAACATGAAGTTGCTCACACTTTCCACTGCTGACTGATTAATGACGATTGGTGTGTGTGTGACCTCATCTTACCCAATCAGAAGTCCACAATTAGACCATTGGTCTTACCGATGTATTGAATGTATTCCCGGGATGTATTGTATTGAAGGAAAGGCAGATGAGCTTAGGTCATGGATCAACAGATGGCATTATGATGTTGTCACCATTATTGAGACTGGCCTGCAGAGAACTGGCAGTTCAATATTCTGGGGTTCCGTTGTTTTAGACATGACAGAGCGTGAGGGATTAAAGGGGTAGGGGTGGTTTCACTACTCAGGGAAACTGTCACGGCAGTGTGCAGTAAAGGCAGATGGGAGAACTCATCTAGTGAGGCTTTATAGTTAGATCGGATAAATAAAATTTGTTTGAACATATTAATGGGTCTGTCTTATAGACCACCCAAGCGTCTGCGGTATTTAGAGGAACAAATTAGTACACGCCAGAGAATATTGCAAGAAACATAATTTGTTATAATTTGATTTTAACCTTCCACATACGGACTGGAACTCTCATACTGTAGATGTACTCATGTAGTTGACAAATGTCCTCAGAAAAGTTTCATTAATCAGTACATTGAAGTCCCAAAGACTCAAGTGTGACACTTGATCTCCCATTAGGGACTGAGACAGGACAGACGTAACAGAAGTTTGTGTAGGGAAACTGTTTGCATCTGGTGATCACAATGCCATCAGATTCAAAGGAAGTATGGAGAACGGTGGCTCTACTCCGTGGTATTGAGGACCTGGTATAGAAAAAAAATACGTACAAAAAAGCTGGATGAACTCAGCAGGTTGGGCAGCATCCGTTGAAAGGAGCAGTCAACGTTTCGGGTTGAGACCCTTTGTCAGCATTAAAGAAGGAGGGGGCAGGGGCCCTATAAAGAAGGTGGGGGGAGGGTGGAAAACCAATCAGAGGAAAGATTAAAGAGTGCGGGAGGGGGAGCAGGGAGGGGATAGGCAGGAGAGGTGAAGAAGGGATCTAAGGGGAAAGCACTATGGGTAGTAGAAGGAGGCAGAGTCATGAGAGGTGATGGGCAGCTTGAAGAGGAGACAGAGTGAAGGTGGGTTGGGGAAGGGAGAGGGAGGGAATTACTGGAAGTTGGAGAATTCGATCCTTCCTCTGATTGGTTTTCCACCCTCCCCCACCTTCTTTAAAGGGCCCCTACCCCCTCCCGCTTTAGTCCTGATGAAGGATCTCAACCCGAAACGTTGACCGCTCATTTCAATGGATGATGCCCGACCTGCTGAGTTCATCCAGCTTGTTTGTACGTCTTGATTGACCACAGCATCTGCAGTGTACTTTGTGTTTAGAAAAAAAAAAATAGATGCATAACCGGTGCAGGCAGGTAGGAAAAAATTCAGGTACTTATGGAGTTGAGAAAATGCAAGATAAGATTGAGGAAAGAAACCAGGAAGGTTATAGGGTGGCATGACGTTGTCCTAACAGACAAGGTGAGGGATCATACAGATGTTTTAAAAGCAAAAGGATTTCAGGGGACACAATTGATTGTCTGGATTATCAGAATGCCAATGTACGCATGGAGCCAAAACAGATAGAGGAGTTCTTCAGTGGATTTTTGCTTCTGTGTTTACTCGTGAAAATAATCTATAGAAGTGAGACAAAGGAGAAGTGAGGCCACGGATGTTATACAAATTACGGATGAGTAAGTGTTTTGGGCAAATTGGGCAACCTCGAGTGTATAAATTCCCAGTGAGTGAGAAGTTCAGTCCTTCAACCACGATGTAGGTGGATGCAGAAATTGCAAGGATGTAACCGTTATGTTTAAATTATGCTCAAAGACAGGAGAGCTACCAGAGGACCGGAGGATAGCTAATTTTGATCAACTATTTAAAAAAGGCTCCAAAATTAAACCAGGAAATTATAGGCCGGTGCACTTGACATCAGTTGTCTGAAGACATTGGAAGGACTGGATATAGGAGTATTTAAATAAACAGGACTGATTACGGATATCCAACATGACTTTGTGTTTTCTAGACAATCTATTGAGTTTTTCAAAGAGGTTACAAGGAATGTTACCAGGAAAGTTGATGAATGCAAGGCTCTAGATATTGCCTACATGGACTTTAGCAAGACATTTGGCAAGGTCCCGCATAGGGTGTTGACCAATAAATTTCATTCTCTTGGCATTCAATTTGACTTAGTAAATGGGAGTAGACATTAGCATAGAGGAGGAAGGCAGATAGTGGTAGCAGATGGTTGCCTCTCTGACCCGCGACTTGTGGATTTCCAGAGGGATCGGTGCTGATATCCGTTGTTGTTTGTCATCTATATCAATGAACTCGATGATAATTAGATTATCCGGATCAGCAAATTTGCGGATGACACCAAGGTTCGGGGTGTATTTGACAGCGAGAAAGACTATCGGAGCTTACAGCGGGATCTGCGCCAGGTGTAAAAATGTCTGATAATGGCAGATGGAGTTTAATGCAGGCTTGTGAGCTGTTACGCTTCAGTAGGATCAACCAGGGTGGGACTTACACAATGAAGGGTTCGGCACTGAAGGGTGCGGTAGGACAAAGGCATCCGGGAATACGGGTCCATAATTCATTGAAAGTGGCAGCACACCTAGATAAGGTAGTAAAGAAACCTTTGGCACACTGGGCTTCATAAGTTAAAGTATTCAGTACAGGAGACTGCATGATATAAGACAGTTATGAGGCCTAATTTGGAGTATGTTTGCAGTTGATGTCACCTACCCACAGGAAAGATGTAAATAAGTTTGAAAGAGTACAACGAAAATTTACAAGGATGTTGCTGCGATTGGAGGACCTGATTTATAAGGGAAGATTGAATAGGTGACGACTTTGTTCCTTGGAACGCAGAAGATTTGGGGGAGATTTGATGCAGGTCTACAAAATCATGAGGGGTATAGACAGAGTAGTTGGGGTTGAGGGATGAGCCTAGTGAGAGTTAGGTTAGAAGACAGTGGGGAGTGAGGCTCCCATTTTTAATCGACAAACAACTCCCCCCTCCCCCATGCTGATTTCAATCAGTGCGTCCTTCACTCCCTGTCGACCATTTTAACGTATGTGACAATTTTCAGTGAGAGTATCACTCCCTCCCTCGGTAAAACTTCTGCCCATTTGGAATAAATGACTTTTAAGAGAAATAAATTCGACAAGTATTTCCGGTGGGGTGTGGAATGAAACCCTGGGCGGGGAGGGTTCTTGTGACAATAGTTGTCCGGATGGAAATGCAAACATCTCTCCCAGTTTTTTTACCAGTTAGTGGAAATATATAGTCGAACGTGTTTGCTTTAATTTCAGTAGAAATGCGCCTCCCTGTACCTGAACAGGCGAGGGAGGTTTGAGCTGAAACTCTATCCATGTCAGGCAGACTTTCTTACACAAAGGGCGGAGTTCAGACCATCCCAGAACCCGGCCTGGATCAAATCCGCAGCCTGGGACTCTCACACCCACCTCACCCGGAGGGGCGGATAGAAAGTGGGGAAAGAGAAGAGGGGTGCGAAGGGGATAGACAGGCAGTACCTGGACAGGAAAGAGAAGAAGAGGGGTGAAGGCGCGAGAGAGCGGGGAAGGGTTTGGGGAAAGAAGGAAGGGGAGAGTAGGGAAAGGGGAAGGAGAGTCTAGCGGGGAGGAGAGAGCATGGGATGAGGAGAGAGCGGGAGGGGGAGGAGAGAACGGGGGGTACATGGGGAAGAGAGAGCGGAAAGAGGGGAGGGCGGGAGGAACAGTAGAGGGGGTGGATGGGAGCAGAGCACAACGGGGAGGGGCGGCTGGGTGGAGAGCGATTGTTTTTGTAATGAGCGACAGACAGTATATAACCAAATGATCTCGGGTGTAGCGGCTCAGACTGGAATCTCCGCGCACGGTGAGCACACCGTTCACCCGGGACCGCACTGAACTCCGTCCGGTTTCAACATCACAGTTTGTGTTGTCTCCAATTCTCCAGAATCAGGGAACGTTTACAACGGGATTCGGCTTCTGTCGAGATCGGGAGGGAATTCAGCGGGAGAAGGGAACTCTAACATTTTCAAGTTAACGAATTATTGACCAAATGGATTAAAAGAAATGATTGACTTCAATTGCAAACATTCTCCAGTTGTTTTCGACTCCGTCGCGGCAGAAAAGCCTTTCGCACCGACAATGATATGCGTAATGTCGCCACGGGGCAGGGAAATCATCTCTCTCCCTCTTTTCCCTTTCACCCCTCTCTCTCCCTGTCACTCACATACACACGAAAAACTATTCGGAATACAGAGCTACTGTAAGATTTTGCCGTTCGGAACGTCGCAGAGGACAATGCCACAGATATATTTATTTAATTAAATAGTGTATCTATAACAGGTATATATATATATAAAACAGATATATGTATAAGCTCTCAAAGTCTGATCGCAATTCTAACGTCGACATTCAGATTGCAGACACTGGTGAACTTCGTTTTCTTTATGATCGGTGTTTTTTTTGTTTTTCCCCTGTAACATGAATATTTAAGTACAGTGTTAAATTAGCTTTGTTCACAGTTGAGGGTGAGCGCAGAAAGTCGAACTGGCTTCTTTGGTTTCAGCAGAGAAGCCGCTCCCTGCTCTGAGGGTTGTCTGTATGTTGAAATTCGCCCTGTGGACACAGAGAATCGCGCTGTGAGTTTTCACATATTAGCAACCCCACCCCCCCCTCCACATTCCCCTCCCCGGTAGCTACTAAATGACCCTCGCCTGACTGTCTGCTGTAAAGTTAGAATCTACCCACACGGAGACTGAACATTCTTAGCGAATTAAGTTGAGAATAATTCAGCTTCTGATATTTATTTCTGATCTTTATTTCCAATCGACACGCTACCTGTGTTTTGGATTAGTGATCAAGAAGTTACTTGCAAACAAGAGAAACTTTGCAGATGCCGGAGCAACACACACGAAATGTTGGAGAAACTCAGCAGGCCAGACAGCATCTAGGGAAAGAGTGAACAGTCGACGTTTTGGGCCGAAACTCTTCTATACGACTCCTTTCCTAGATGTTGCCTGGCCCGCTGAGTTCCTCCTGCATGTTGTGTGTATTGCAAGAAGTTATTCGCTCTGTTTCAAGTCTCTTCTGTCGGTCGTGGTATTTGTGTTCTTGCATTATCCTGTCTGCACGGTTGTGATACTCCACAGTTTATGTCAAGGTTAAAAACAGTTCCCGAATCAGGGGTTACGATACCAAATCAAGTGTGAGAAAAGCTGTTTAGCCAACACTGCTTCTAATAATAGAAAAAAAGAACTGTAATAAGTATCTGTTACTGAAAGTTAAATTAAATAAGTATTGCAAAAATGAATTCAGTGAAGTAGGTTCATGGGTTCCATGTCAATTCAGAAATGGGATGACAGAGGGAAGGAAGCGGTTCCTGACTAGTTGAGTGTGTGCCCTCAATCTCCTGTACCACCTTCCTGGTGATACCAATGAGAAGAGGGCATCTCCATGGTGAAGCAGATCCCTAATGACTGATGCCGCCGTTTTGAGGCATCGCTCCATGACGATGTCCTGGATCCTACGGAGGCTACCGCCCATGATGGAGCTGACTGAATTGACAACCTTCCTCAGAGTATTTCGCTCCTGTGCAGTAGCTTCACCACTTCCCCCACCCACCATGTCAAGCGATGTGCAGCCAGTTTGAACTATTTTTACGGTACAGCTGTAGCAATCTGTGAGTCTTTGGTCACATCCATAATCTCGTCAATCTCCTAATGAAATATAACGTCTGCCGTGCATTCTTTGTAACTGCATCGATATGCTGGGCCCTGGATAGATCCTCAGAGATGCTGACACACAGGAACATGAAGTTGCTCACACTTTCCACTGCTGACTGATTAATGACGATTGGTGTGTGTGTGACCTCATCTTACCCAATCAGAAGTCCACAATTAGACCATTGGTCTTACCGATGTATTGAATGTATTCCCGGGATGTATTGTATTGAAGGAAAGGCAGATGAGCTTAGGTCATGGATCAACAGATGGCATTATGATGTTGTCACCATTATTGAGACTGGCTTGCAGAGAACTGGCAGCTCAATATTCTGGGGTTCCGTTGTTTTAGACATGACAGAGCGTGAGGGATTAAAGGGTTAGGGGTGGTTTCACTACTCAGGGAAACTGTCACGGCAGTGTGCAGTAAAGGCAGATGGGAGAACTCATCTAGTGAGGCTTTATAGTTAGATCGGATAAATAAAATTTGTTTGAACATATTAATGGGTCTGTCTTATAGACCACCCAAGCGTCTGCGGTATTTAGAGGAACAAATTAGTACACGCCAGAGAATATTGCAAGAAACATAATTTGTTATAATTTGATTTTAACCTTCCACATACGGACTGGAACTCTCATACTGTAGATGTACTCATGTAGTTGACAAATGTCCTCAGAAAAGTTTCAGTAATCAGTACATTGAAGTCCCAAAGACTCAAGTGTGACACTTGATCTCCCGTTAGGGACTGAGACAGGACAGACGTAACAGAAGTTTGTGTAGGGAAACTGTTTGCATCTGGTGATCACAATGCCATCAGATTCAAAGGAAGTATGGAGAACGATGGCTCTACTCCGTGGTATTGAGGACCTGGTATAGAAAAAAAATACGTACAAAAAAGCTGGATGAACTCAGCAGGTTGGGCAGCATCCGTTGAAAGGAGCAGTCAACGTTTCGGGTTGAGACCCTTTGTCAGCATTAAAGAAGGAGGGGGCAGGGGCCCTATAAAGAAGGTGGGGGAGGGTGGAAAACCAATCAGAGGAAATATTAAAGAGTGCGGGAGGGGGAGCAGGGAGGGGATAGGCAGGAGAGGTGAAGAAGGGATCTAAGGGGAAAGCACTATGGGTAGTAGAAGGAGGCAGAGTCATGAGAGGTGATGGGCAGCTTGAAGAGGAGACAGAGTGAAGGTGGGTTGGGGAAGGGAGAGGGAGGGAATTACTGGAAGTTGGAGAATTCGATGTTCAAGAATTCGATCCTTCCTCTGATTGGTTTTCCACCCTCCCCCACCTTCTTTAAAGGGCCCCTACCCCCTCCCGCTTTAGTCCTGATGAAGGATCTCAACCCGAAACGTTGACCGCTCATTTCAATGGATGATGCCCGACCTGCTTAGTTCATCCAGCTTGTTTGTACGTCTTGATTGACCACAGCATCTGCAGTGTACTTTGTGTTTAGAAAAAAAAATAGATGCATAACCGGTGCAGGCAGGTAGGAAAAAATTCAGGTACTTATGGAGTTGAGAAAATGCAAGATAAGATTGAGGAAAGAAACCAGGAAGGTTATAGGGTGGCATGACGTTGTCCTAACAGACAAGGTGAGGGATCATACAGATGTTTTAAAAGCAAAAGGATTTCAGGGGACACAATTGATTGTCTGGATTATCAGAATGCCAATGTACGCATGGAGCCAAAACAGATAGAGGAGTTCTTCAGTGGATTTTTGCTTCTGTGTTTACTCGTGAAAATAATCTATAGAAGTGAGACAAAGGAGAAGTGAGGCCACGGATGTTATACAAATTACGGATGAGTAAGTGTTTTGGGCAAATTGGGCAACCTCGAGTGTATAAATTCCCAGTGAGTGAGAAGTTCAGTCCTTCAACCACGATGTAGGTGGATGCAGAAATTGCAAGGATGTAACCGTTATGTTTAAATTATGCTCAAAGACAGGAGAGCTACCAGAGGACCGGAGGATAGCTAATTTTGTTCAACTATTTAAAAAAGGCTCCAAAATTAAACCAGGAAATTATAGGCCGGTGCACTTGACATTGGAAGGACTGGATATAGGAGTATTTAAATAAACAGGACTGATTACGGATATCCAACATGACTTTGTGTGTTTTAGACAATCTATTGAGTTTTTCAAAGAGGTTACAAGGAATGTTACCAGGAAAGTTGATGAATGCAAGGCTCTAGATATTGTCTACATGGACTTTAGCAAGACATTTGGCAAGGTCCCGCATAGGGTGTTGACCAATAAATTTCATTCTCTTGGTAATCAATTTGAATTAGTAAATGGGAGTAGACATTAGCATAGAGGAGGAAGGCAGATAGTGGTAGCAGATGGTTGCCTCTCTGACCCGCGACTTGTGGATTTCCAGAGGGATCGGTGCTGATATCCGTTGTTGTTTGTCATCTATATCAATGATCTCGATGATAATTAGATTATCCGGATCAGCAAATTTGCGGATGACACCAAGGTTCGGGGTGTATTTGACAGCGAGAAAGACTATCGGAGCTTACAGAGGGATCTGCGCCAGGTGTAAAAATGTCTGATAATGGCAGATGGAGTTTAATGCAGGCTTGTGAGCTGTTACGCTTCAGTAGGATCAACCAGGGTGGGACTTACACAATGAAGGGTTCGGCACTGAAGGGTGCGGTAGGACAAAGGCATCCGGGAATACGGGTCCATAATTCATTGAAAGTGGCAGCACACCTAGATAAGGTAGTAAAGAAACCTTTGGCACACTGGCCTTCATAAGTTAAAGTATTCAGTACAGGAGACTGCATGATATAAGACAGTTATGAGGCCTAATTTGGAGTATGTTTGCAGTTGATGTCACCTACCCACAGGAAAGATGTAAATAAGTTTGAAAGAGTACAACGAAAATTTAAAAGGATGTTGCTGCGATTGGAGGACCTGATTTATAAGGGAAGATTGAATAGGTGACGACTTTGTTCCTTGGAACGCAGAAGATTTGGGGGAGATTTGATGCCGGTCTACAAAATCATGAGGGGTATAGACAGAGTAGTTGGGGTTGAGGGATGAGCCTAGTGAGAGTTAGGTTAGAAGACAGTGGGGAGTGAGGCTCCCATTTTTAATCGACAAACAACTCCCCCCTCCCCCATGCTCATTTCAATCAGTGCGTCCTTCCCTCCCTGTCGACCATTTTAACGTATGTGACAATTTTCAGTGAGAGTATCACTCCCTCCCTCGGTAAAACTTCTGCCCATTTGGAATAAATGACTTTTAAGAGAAATAAATTCGACAAGTATTTCCGGTGGGGTGTGGAATGAAACCCTGGGCGAGGAGGGTTCTTGTGACAATAGTTGTCCGGATGGAAATGCAAACATCTCTCCCAGTATTTTTCCAGTTAGTGGAAATATATAGTCGAACGTGTTTGCTTTAATTTCAGTAGAAATGCGCCTCCCTGTACCTGAACAGGCGAGGGAGGTTTGAGCTGAAACTCTATCCATGTCAGGCAGACTTTCTTACACAAAGGGCGGAGTTCAGACCATCCCAGAACCCGGCCTGGATCAAATCCGCAGCCTGGGACTCTCACACCCACCTCACCCGGAGGGGCGGATAGAAAGTGGGGAAAGAGAAGAGGGGTGCGAAGGGGATAGACAGGCAGTACCTGGACAGGAAAGAGAAGAAGAGGGGTGAAGGCGCGAGAGAGCGGGGAAGGGTTTGGGGAAAGAAGGAAGGGGAGAGTAGGGAAAGGGGAAGGAGAGTCTAGCGGGGAGGAGAGAGCATGGGATGAGGAGAGAGCGGGAGGGGGAGGAGAGAACGGGGGGTACATGGGGAAGAGAGAGCGGGGAGAGGGGAGGGCGGGAGGAAAAGTAGAGGGGGTGGATGGGAGCAGAGCACAACGGGGAGGGGCGGGTGGGTGGAGAGCGATTGTTTTTGTAATGAGCGACAGACAGTATATAACCAAATGATCTCGGGTGTAGCGGCTCAGACTGGAATCTCCGCGCACGGTGAGCACACCGTTCACCCGGGACCGCACTGAACTCCGTCCGGTTTCAACATCACAGTTTGTGTTGTCTCCAATTCTCCAGAATCAGGGAACGTTTACAACGGGATTCGGCTTCTGTCGAGATCGGGAGGGAATTCAGCGGGAGAAGGGAACTCTAACATTTTCAAGTTAACGAATTATTGACCAAATGGATTAAAAGAAATGATTGACTTCAATTGCAAACATTCTCCAGTTGTTTTCGACTCCGTCGCGGCAGAAAAGCCTTTCGCACCGACAATGATATGCGTAATGTCGCCACGGGGCAGGGAAATCATCTCTCTCCTTCTTTTCCCTTTCACCCCTCTCTCTCCCTGTCACTCACATACACACGAAAAACTATTCGGAATACAGAGCTACTGTAAGATTTTGCCGTTTGGAACGTCGCAGAGGACAATGCCACAGATATATTTATTTAATTAAATAGTGTATCTATAACAGGTATATATATATCAAACAGATATATGTATAAGCTCTCAAAGTCTGATCGCAATTCTAACGTCGACATTCAGATTGCAGACACTGGTGAACTTCGTTTTCTTTATAATCGGTGTTTTTTTTTTGTTTTTCCACTGTAACATGAATATTTAAGTACAGTGTTAAATTAGCTTTGTTCACAGTTGAGGGTGAGCGCAGAAAGTCGAACTGGCTTGTTTGGTTTCAGCAGAGAAGCCGCTCCCTGCTCTGAGGGTTGTCTGTATGTTGAAATTCGCCCTGTGGACACAGAGAATCGCGCTGTGAGTTTTCACATATTAGCAACCCCACCCCCCCCCCCCCCCACATTCCCCTCCCCGGTAGCTACTAAATGACCCTCGCCTGACTGTCTGCTGTAAAGTTAGAATCTACCCACACGGAGACTGAACATTCTTAGCGAATTAAGTTGAGAATAATTCAGCTTCTGATATTTATTTCTGATCTTTATTTCCAATCGACACGCTACCTGTGTTTTGGATTAGTGATCAAGAAGTTACTTGCAAACAAGAGAAACTTTGCAGATGCCGGAGCAACACACACGAAATGTTGGAGAAACTCAGCAGGCCAGACAGCATCTAGGGAAAGAGTGAACAGTCGACATTTTGGGCCGAAACTCTTCGATACGACTCCTTTCCTAGATGTTGCCTGGCCCGCTGAGTTCCTCCTGCATGTTGTGTGTATTGCAAGAAGTTATTCGCTCTGTTTCAAGTCTCTTCTGTCGGTCGTGGTATTTGTGTTCTTGCATTATCCTGTCTGCACGGTTGTGATACTCCACAGTTTATGTCAAGGTTAAAAACAGTTCCCGAATCAGGGGTTACGATACCAAATCAAGTGTGAGAAAAGCTGTTTAGCCAACACTGCTTCTAATAATAGAAAAAAAGAACTGTAATAAGTATCTGTTACTGAAAGTTAAATTAAATAAGTATTGCAAAAATGAATTCAGTGAAGTAGGTTCATGGGTTCCATGTCAATTCAGAAATGGGATGACAGAGGGAAGGAAGCGGTTCCTGACTAGTTGAGTGTGTGCCCTCAATCTCCTGTACCACCTTCCTGGTGATACCAATGAGAAGAGGGCATCTCCATGGTGAAGCAGATCCCTAATGACTGATGCCGCCGTTTTGAGGCATCGCTCCATGACGATGTCCTGGATGCTACGGAGGCTACCGCCCATGATGGAGCTGACTGAATTGACAACTTTCCTCAGAGTATTTCGCTCCTGTGCAGTAGCTTCACCACTTCCCCCACCCCACCATGTCAAGGAATGTGCCGCCAGTTTGAACTATTTTTACGGTACAGCTGTAGCAATCTGTGAGTCTTTGGTCACATCCATAATCTCGTCAATCTCCTAATGAAATATAACGTCTGCCGTGCATTCTTTGTAACTGCATCGATATGCTGGGCCCTGGATAGATCCTCAGAGATGCTGACACACAGGAACATGAAGTTGCTCACACTTTCCACTGCTGACTGATTAATGACGATTGGTGTGTGTGTGACCTCATCTTACCCAATCAGAAGTCCACAATTAGACCATTGGTCTTACCGATGTATTGAATGTATTCCCGGGATGTATTGTATTGAAGGAAAGGCAGATGAGCTTAGGTCATGGATCAACAGATGGCATTATGATGTTGTCACCATTATTGAGACTGGCTTGCAGAGAACTGGCAGCTCAATATTCTGGGGTTCCGTTGTTTTAGACATGGCAGAGCATGAGGGATTAAAGGGGTAGGGGTGGTTTCACTACTCAGGGAAACTGTCACGGCAGTGTGCAGTAAAGGCAGATGGGAGAACTCATCTAGTGAGGCTTTATAGTTAGATCGGATAAATAAAATTTGTTTGAACATATTAATGGGTCTGTCTTATAGACCACCCAAGCGTCTGCGGTATTTAGAGGAACAAATTAGTACACGCCAGAGAATATTGCAAGAAACATAATTTGTTATAATTTGATTTTAACCTTCCACATACGGACTGGAACTCTCATACTGTAGATGTACTCATGTAGTTGACAAATGTCCTCAGAAAAGTTTCATTAATCAGTACATTGAAGTCCCAAAGACTCAAGTGTGACACTTGATCTCCCATTAGGGACTGAGACAGGACAGACGTAACAGAAGTTTGTGTAGGGAAACTGTTTGCATCTGGTGATCACAATGCCATCAGATTCAAAGGAAGTATGGAGAACGATGGCTCTACTCCGTGGTATTGAGGACCTGGTATAGAAAAGAAATACGTACAAAAAAGCTGGATGAACTCAGCAGGTTGGGCAGCATCCGTTGAAAGGAGCAGTCAACGTTTCGGGTTGAGACCCTTTGTCAGCATTAAAGAAGGAGGGGGCAGGGGCCCTATAAAGAAGGTGGGGGGAGGGTGGAAAACCAATCAGAGGAAAGATTAAAGAGTGCGGGAGGGGGAGCAGGGAGGGGATAGGCAGGAGAGGTGAAGAAGGGATCTAAGGGGAAAGCACTATGGGTAGTAGAAGGAGGCAGAGTCATGAGAGGTGATGGGCAGCTTGAAGAGGAGACAGAGTGAAGGTGGCTTGGGGAAGGGAGAGGGAGGGAATTACTGGAAGTTGGAGAATTCGATGTTCAAGAATTCGATCCTTCCTCTGATTGGTTTTCCACCCTCCCCCACCTTCTTTAAAGGGCCCCTACCCCCTCCCGCTTTAGTCCTGATGAAGGATCTCAACCCGAAACGTTGATCGCTCATTTCAATGGATGATGCCCGACCTGCTGAGTTCATCCAGCTTGTTTGTACGTCTTGATTGACCACAGCATCTGCAGTGTACTTTGTGTTTAGAAAAAAAAATAGATGCATAACCGGTGCAGGCAGGTAGGAAAAAATTCAGGTACTTATGGAGTTGAGAAAATGCAAGATAAGATTGAGGAAAGAAACCAGGAAGGTTATAGGGTGGCATGACGTTGTCCTAACAGACAAGGTGAGGGATCATACAGATGTTTTAAAAGCAAAAGGATTTCAGGGGACACAATTGATTGTCTGGATTATCAGAATGCCAATGTACGCATGGAGCCAAAACAGATAGAGGAGTTCTTCAGTGGATTTTTGCTTCTGTGTTTACTCGTGAAAATAATCTATAGAAGTGAGACAAAGGAGAAGTGAGGCCACGGATGTTATACAAATTACGGATGAGTAAGTGTTTTGGGCAAATTGGGCAACCTCGAGTGTATAAATTCCCAGTGAGTGAGAAGTTCAGTCCTTCAACCACGATGTAGGTGGATGCAGAAATTGCAAGGATGTAACCGTTATGTTTAAATTATGCTCAAAGACAGGAGAGCTACCAGAGGACCGGAGGATAGCTAATTTTGTTCAACTATTTAAAAAAGGCTCCAAAATTAAACCAGGAAATTATAGGCCGGTGCACTTGACATCAGTTGTCTGAAGACATTGGAAGGACTGGATATAGGAGTATTTAAATAAACAGGACTGATTACGGATATCCAACATGACTTTGTGTGTTTTAGACAATCTATTGAGTTTTTCAAAGAGGTTACAAGGAATGTTACCAGGAAAGTTGATGAATGCAAGGCTCTAGATATTGCCTACATGGACTTTAGCAAGACATTTGGCAAGGTCCCGCATAGGGTGTTGACCAATAAATTTCATTCTCTTGGCATTCAATTTGACTTAGTAAATGGGAGTAGACATTAGCATAGAGGAGGAAGGCAGATAGTGGTAGCAGATGGTTGCCTCTCTGACCCGCGACTTGTGGATTTCCAGAGGGATCGGTGCTGATATCCGTTGTTGTTTGTCATCTATATCAATGATCTCGATGATAATTAGATTATCCGGATCAGCAAATTTGCGGATGACACCAAGGTTCGGGGTGTATTTGACAGCGAGAAAGACTATCGGAGCTTACAGCGGGATCTGCGCCAGGTGTAAAAATGTCTGATAATGGCAGATGGAGTTTAATGCAGGCTTGTGAGCTGTTACGCTTCAGTAGGATCAACCAGGGTGGGACTTACACAATGAAGGGTTCGGCACTGAAGGGTGCGGTAGGACAAAGGCATCCGGGAATACGGGTCCATAATTCATTGAAAGTGGCAGCACACCTAGATAAGGTAGTAAAGAAACCTTTGGCACACTGGCCTTCATAAGTTAAAGTATTCAGTACAGGAGACTGCATGATATAAGACAGTTATGAGGCCTAATTTGGAGTATGTTTGCAGTTGATGTCACCTACCCACAGGAAAGATGTAAATAAGTTTGAAAGAGTACAACGAAAATTTAAAAGGATGTTGCTGCGATTGGAGGACCTGATTTATAAGGGAAGATTGAATAGGTGACGACTTTGTTCCTTGGAACGCAGAAGATTTGGGGGAGATTTGATGCAGGTCTACAAAATCATGAGGGGTATAGACAGAGTAGTTGGGGTTGAGGGATGAGCCTAGTGAGAGTTAGGTTAGAAGACAGTGGGGAGTGAGGCTCCCATTTTTAATCGACAAACAACTCCCCCCTCCCCCATGCTCATTTCAATCAGTGCGTCCTTCCCTCCCTGTCGACCATTTTAACGTATGTGACAATTTTCAGTGAGAGTATCACTCCCTCCCTCGGTAAAACTTCTGCCCATTTGGAATAAATGAATGTTAAGAGAAATAAATTCGACAAGTATTTCCGGTGGGGTGTGGAATGAAACCCTGGGCGAGGAGGGTTCTTGTGACAATAGTTGTCCGGATGGAAATGCAAACATCTCTCCCAGTTTTTTTCCAGTTAGTGGAAATATATAGTCGAACGTGTTTGCTTCAATTTCAGCAGAAATGCGCCTCCCTGTACCTGAACAGGCGAGGGAGGTTTGAGCTGAAACTCTATCCATGTCAGGCAGACTTTCTTACACAAAGGGCGGAGTTCAGACCATCCCAGAACCCGGCCTGGATCAAATCCGCAGCCTGGGACTCTCACACCCACCTCACCCGGAGGGGCGGATAGAAAGTGGGGAAAGAGAAGAGGGGTGCGAAGGGGATAGACAGGCAGTACCTGGACAGGAAAGAGAAGAAGAGGGGTGAAGGCGCGAGAGAGCGGGGAAGGGTTTGGGGAAAGAAGGAAGGGGAGAGTAGGGAAAGGGGAAGGAGAGTCTAGCGGGGAGGAGAGAGCATGGGATGAGGAGAGAGCGGGAGGGGGAGGAGAGAACGGGGGGTACATGGGGAAGAGAGAGCGGGGAGAGGGGAGGGCGGGAGGAAAAGTAGAGGGGGTGGATGGGAGCAGAGCACAACGGGGAGGGGCGGGTGGGTGGAGAGCGATTGTTTTTGTAATGAGCGACAGACAGTATATAACCAAATGATCTCGGGTGTAGCGGCTCAGACTGGAATCTCCGCGCACGGTGAGCACACCGTTCACCCGGGACCGCACTGAACTCCGTCCGGTTTCAACATCACAGTTTGTGTTGTCTCCAATTCTCCAGAATCAGGGAACGTTTACAACGGGATTCGGCTTCTGTCGAGATCGGGAGGGAATTCAGTGGGAGAAGGGAACTCTAACATTTTCAAGTTAACGAATTATTGACCAAATGGATTAAAAGAAATGATTGACTTCAATTGCAAACATTCTCCAGTTGTTTTCGACTCCGTCGCTGCAGAAAAGCCTTTCGCACCGACAATGATATGCGGAATGTCGCCACGGGGCAGGGAAATCATCTCTCTCCCTCTTTTCCCTTTCACCCCTCTCTCTCCCTGTCACTCACATACACACGAAAAACTATTCGGAATACAGAGCTACTGTAAGATTTTGCCGTTCGGAACGTCGCAGAGGACAATGCCACAGATATATTTATTTAATTAAATAGTGTATCTATAACAGGTATATATATATATATAACAGATATATGTATAAGCTCTCAAAGTCTGATCGCAATTCTAACGTCGACATTCAGATTGCAGACACTGGGGAAAGATTGCATCTAGGGAAAGAGTGAACAGTCGACATTTTGGGCCGAAACTCTTCGATACGACTCCTTTCCTAGATGTTGCCTGGCCCGCTGAGTTCCTCCTGCATGTTGTGTGTATTGCAAGAAGTTATTCGCTCTGTTTCAAGTCTCTTCTGTCGGTCGTGGTATTTGTGTTCTTGCATTATCCTGTCTGCAGGGTTGTGATACTCCACAGTTTATGTCAAGGTTAAAAACAGTTCCCGAATCAGGGGTTACGATACCAAATCAAGTGTGAGAAAAGCTGTTTAGCCAACACTGCTTCTAATAATAGAAAAAAAGAACTGTAATAAGTATCTGTTACTGAAAGTTAAATTAAATAAGTATTGCAAAAATGAATTCAGTGAAGTAGGTTCATGGGTTCCATGTCAATTCAGAAATGGGATGACAGAGGGAAGGAAGCGGTTCCTGACTAGTTGAGTGTGTGCCCTCAATCTCCTGTACCACCTTCCTGGTGATACCAATGAGAAGAGGGCATCTCCATGGTGAAGCAGATCCCTAATGACTGATGCCGCCGTTTTGAGGCATCGCTCCATGACGATGTCCTGGATGCTACGGAGGCTACCGCCCATGATGGAGCTGACTGAATTGACAACTTTCCTCAGAGTATTTCGCTCCTGTGCAGTAGCTTCACCACTTCCCCCACCCCACCATGTCAAGGAATGTGCCGCCAGTTTGAACTATTTTTACGGTACAGCTGTAGCAATCTGTGAGTCTTTGGTCACATCCATAATCTCGTCAATCTCCTAATGAAATATAACGTCTGCCGTGCATTCTTTGTATCTGCATCGATATGCTGGGCCCTGGATAGATCCTCAGAGATGCTGACACACAGGAACATGAAGTTGCTCACACTTTCCACTGCTGACTGATTAATGACGATTGGTGTGTGTGTGACCTCATCTTACCCAATCAGAAGTCCACAATTAGACCATTGGTCTTACCGATGTATTGAATGTATTCCCGGGATGTATTGTATTGAAGGAAAGGCAGATGAGCTTAGGTCATGGATCAACAGATGGCATTATGATGTTGTCACCATTATTGAGACTGGCTTGCAGAGAACTGGCAGCTCAATATTCTGGGGTTCCGTTGTTTTAGACATGACAGAGCATGAGGGATTAAAGGGGTAGGGGTGGTTTCACTACTCAGGGAAACTGTCACGGCAGTGTGCAGTAAAGGCAGATGGGAGAACTCATCTAGTGAGGCTTTATAGTTAGATCGGATAAATAAAATTTGTTTGAACATATTAATGGGTCTGTCTTATAGACCACCCAAGCGTCTGCGGTATTTAGAGGAACAAATTAGTACACGCCAGAGAATATTGCAAGAAACATAATTTGTTATAATTTGATTTTAACCTTCCACATACGGACTGGAACTCTCATACTGTAGATGTACTCATGTAGTTGACAAATGTCCTCAGAAAAGTTTCAGTAATCAGTACATTGAAGTCCCAAAGACTCAAGTGTGACACTTGATCTCCCATTAGGGACTGAGACAGGACAGACGTAACAGAAGTTTGTGTAGGGAAACTGTTTGCATCTGGTGATCACAATGCCATCAGATTCAAAGGAAGTATGGAGAACGATGGCTCTACTCCGTGGTATTGAGGACCTGGTATACAAAAAAAATACGTACAAAAAAGCTGGATGAACTCAGCAGGTTGGGCAGCATCCGTTGAAAGGAGCAGTCAACGTTTCGTGTTGAGACCCTTTGTCAGCATTAAAGAAGGAGGGGGCAGGGGCCCTATAAAGAAGGTGGGGGGAGGGTGGAAAACCAATCAGAGGAAAGATTAAAGAGTGCGGGAGGGGCAGCAGTGAGGGGATAGGCAGGAGAGGTGAAGAAGGGATCTAAGGGGAAAGCACTATGGGTAGTAGAAGGAGGCAGAGTCATGAGAGGTGATGGGCAGCTTGAAGAGGAGACAGAGTGAAGGTGGGTTGGGGAAGGGAGAGGGAGGGAATTACTGGAAGTTGGAGAATTCGATGTTCAAGAATTCGATCCTTCCTCTGATTGGTTTTCCACCCTCCCCCACCTTCTTTAAAGGGCCCCTACCCCCTCCCGCTTTAGTCCTGATGAAGGATCTCAACCCGAAACGTTGACCGCTCATTTCAATGGATGATGCCCGACCTGCTGAGTTCATCCAGCTTGTTTGTACGTCTTGATTGACCACAGCATCTGCAGTGTACTTTGTGTTTAGAAAAAAAAAATAGATGCATAACCGGTGCTGGCAGGTAGGAAAAAATTCAGGTACTTATGGAGTTGAGAAAATGCAAGATAAGATTGAGGAAAGAAACCAGGAAGGTTATAGGGTGGCATGACGTTGTCCTAACAGACAAGGTGAGGGATCATACAGATGTTTTAAAAGCAAAAGGATTTCAGGGGACACAATTGATTGTCTGGATTATCAGAATGCCAATGTACGCATGGAGCCAAAACAGATAGAGGAGTTCTTCAGTGGATTTTTGCTTCTGTGTTTACTCGTGAAAATAATCTATAGAAGTGAGACAAAGGAGAAGTGAGGCCACGGATGTTATACAAATTACGGATGAGTAAGTGTTTTGGGCAAATTGGGCAACCTCGAGTGTATACATTCCCAGTGAGTGAGAAGTTCAGTCCTTCAACCACGATGTAGGTGGATGCAGAAATTGCAAGGATGTAACCGTTATGTTTAAATTATGCTCAAAGACAGGAGAGCTACCAGAGGACCGGAGGATAGCTAATTTTGATCAACTATTTAAAAAAGGCTCCAAAATTAAACCAGGAAATTATAGGCCGGTGCACTTGACATCAGTTGTCTGAAGACATTGGAAGGACTGGATATAGGAGTATTTAAATAAACAGGACTGATTACGGATATCCAACATGACTTTGTGTGTTCTAGACAATCTATTGAGTTTTTCAAAGAGGTTACAAGGAATGTTACCAGGAAAGTTGATGAATGCAAGGCTCTAGATATTGCCTACATGGACTTTAGCAAGACATTTGGCAAGGTCCCGCATAGGGTGATGACCAATAAATTTCATTCTCTTGGCATTCAATTTGACTTAGTAAATGGGAGTAGACATTAGCATAGAGGAGGAAGGCAGATAGTGGTAGCAGATGGTTGCCTCTCTGACCCGCGACTTGTGGATTTCCAGAGGGATCGGTGCTGATATCCGTTGTTGTTTGTCATCTATATCAATGATCTCGATGATAATTAGATTATCCGGATCAGCAAATTTGCGGATGACACCAAGGTTCGGGGTGTATTTGACAGCGAGAAAGACTATCGGAGCTTACAGCGGGATCTGCGCCAGGTGTAAAAATGTCTGATAATGGCAGATGGAGTTTAATGCAGGCTTGTGAGCTGTTACGCTTCAGTAGGATCAACCAGGGTGGGACTTACACAATGAAGGGTTCGGCACTGAAGGGTGCGGTAGGACAAAGGCATCCGGGAATACGGGTCCATAATTCATTGAAAGTGGCAGCACACCTAGATAAGGTAGTAAAGAAACCTTTGGCACACTGGCCTTCATAAGTTAAAGTATTCAGTACAGGAGACTGCATGATATAAGACAGTTATGAGGCCTAATTTGGAGTATGTTTGCAGTTGATGTCACCTACCCACAGGAAAGATGTAAATAAGGTTGAAAGAGTACAACGAAAATTTACAAGGATGTTGCTGCGATTGGAGGACCTGAGTTATAAGGGAAGATTGAATAGGTGACGACTTTGTTCCTTGGAACGCAGAAGATTTGGGGGAGATTTGATGCAGGTCTACAAAATCATGAGGGTTATAGACAGAGTAGTTGGGGTTGAGGGATGAGCCTAGTGAGAGTTAGGTTAGAAGACAGTGGGGAGTGAGGCTCCCATTTTTAATCGACAAACAGCTCCCCCCTCCCCCATGCTCATTTCAATCAGTGCGTCCTTCCCTCCCTGTCGACCATTTTAACGTATGTGACAATTTTCAGTGAGAGTATCACTCCCTCCCTCGGTAAAACTTCTGCCCATTTGGAATAAATGAATTTTAAGAGAAATAAATTCGACAAGTATTTCCGGTGGGGTGTGGAATGAAACCCTGGGCGAGGAGGGTTCTTGTGACAATAGTTGTCCGGATGGAAATGCAAACATCTCTCCCAGTTTTTTTCCAGTTCATGGAAATATATAGTCGAACGTGTTTGCTTTAATTTCAGTAGAAATGCGCCTCCCTGTACCTGAACAGGCGAGGGAGGTTTGAGCTGAAACTCTATCCATGTCAGGCAGACTTTCTTACACAAAGGGCGGAGTTCAGACCATCCCAGAACCCGGCCTGGATCAAATCCGCAGCCTGGGACTCTCACACCCACCTCACCCGGAGGGGCGGATAGAAAGTGGGGAAAGAGAAGAGGGGTGCGAAGGGGATAGACAGGCAGTACCTGGACAGGAAAGAGAAGAAGAGGGGTGAAGGCGCGAGAGAGCGGGGAAGGGTTTGGGGAAAGAAGGAAGGGGAGAGTAGGGAAAGGGGAAGGAGAGTCTAGCGGGGAGGAGAGAGCATGGGATGAGGAGAGAGCGGGAGGGGGAGGAGAGAACGGGGGGTACATGGGGAAGAGAGAGCGGGGAGAGGGGAGGGCGGGAGGAAAAGTAGAGGGGGTGGATGGGAGCAGAGCACAACGGGGAGGGGCGGGTGGGTGGAGAGCGATTGTTTTTGTAATGAGCGACAGACAGTATATAACCAAATGATCTCGGGTGTAGCGGCTCAGACTGGAATCTCCGCGCACGGTGAGCACACCGTTCACCCGGGACCGCACTGAACTCCGTCCGGGTTCAACATCACAGTTTGTGTTGTCTCCAATTGTCCAGAATCAGGGAACGTTTACAACGGGATTCGGCTTCTGTCGAGATCGGGAGGGAATTCAGTGGGAGAAGGGAACTCTAACATTTTCAAGTTAACGAATTATTGACCAAATGGATTAAAAGAAATGATTGACTTCAATTGCAAACATTCTCCAGTTGTTTTCGACTCCGTCGCTGCAGAAAAGCCTTTCGCACCGACAATGATATGCGGAATGTCGCCACGGGGCAGGGAAATCATCTCTCTCCCTCTTTTCCCTTTCACCCCTCTCTCTCCCTGTCACTCACATACACACGAAAAACTATTCGGAATACAGAGCTACTGTAAGATTTTGCCGTTCGGAACGTCGCAGAGGACAATGCCACAGATATATTTATTTAATTAAATAGTGTATCTATAACAGGTATATATATATCAAACAGATATATGTATAAGCTCTCAAAGTCTGATCGCAATTCTAACGTCGACATTCAGATTGCAGACACTGGTGAACTTCGTTTTCTTTATGATCGGTGTTTTTTTTTTTGTTTTTCCCCTGTAACATGAATACTTAAGTACAGTGTTAAATTAGCTTTGTTCACAGTTGAGGGTGAGCGCAGAAAGTCGAACTGGCTTGTTTGGTTTCAGCAGAGAAGCCGCTCCCTGCTCTGAGGGATGTCTGTATCTTGGAATTCGCCCTGTGGACACAGAGAATCGCGCTGTAAGTTTTCACATATTAGCAACCCCACCCCACCCCCACATTCCCCTCCCCGGTAGCTACTAAATGACCCTCGCCTGACTGTCTGCTGTAAAGTTAGAATCTACCCACTCGGAGACTGAACATTCTTAGCGAATTAAGTTGAGAATAATTCAGCTTCTGATATTTATTTCTGATCTTTATTTCCAATCGACAGGCTACCTGTGTTTTGGATTAGTGATCAAGAAGTTACTTGCAAACAAGAGAAAATTTGCAGATGCTGGAGCAACACACACGAAATGTTGGAGAAACTCAGCAGGCCAGACAGCATCTAGGGAAAGAGAGAATAGTCGACGTTTGGGCCGAAACTCTTCGATACGACTCCTTTCCTAGATGTTGCCTGGCCCGCTGAGTTCCTCCTGCATGTTGTGTGTATTGCAAGAAGTTATTCGCTCTGTTTCAAGTCTCTTCTGTCGGTCGTGGTATTTGTGTTCTTGCATTATCCTGTCTGCACGGTTGTGATACTCCACAGTTTATGTCAAGGTTAAAAACAGTTCCCGAATCAGGGGTTACGATACCAAATCAAGTGTGAGAAAAGCTGTTTAGCCAACACTGCTTCTAATAATAGAAAAAAAGAACTGTAATAAGTATCTGTTACTGAAAGTTAAATTAAATAAGTATTGCAAAAATGAATTCAGTGAAGTAGGTTCATGGGTTCCATGTCAATTCAGAAATGGGATGACAGAGGGAAGGAAGCGGTTCCTGACTAGTTGAGTGTGTGCCCTCAATCTCCTGTACCACCTTCCTGGTGATACCAATGAGAAGAGGGCATCTCCATGGTGAAGCAGATCCCTAATGACTGATGCCGCCGTTTTGAGGCATCGCTCCATGACGATGTCCTGGATGCTCCTGAGGCTACCGCCCATGATGGAGCTGACTGAATTGACAACTTTCCTCAGAGTATTTCGCTCCTGTGCAGTAGCTTCACCACTTCCCCCACCCCACCATGTCAAGCGATGTGCAGCCAGTTTGAACTATTTTTACGGTACAGCTGTAGCAATCTGTGAGTCTTTGGTCACATCCATAATCTCGTCAATCTCCTAATGAAATATAACGTCTGCCGTGCATTCTTTGTAACTGCATCGATATGCTGGGCCCTGGATAGATCCTCAGAGATGCTGACACACAGGAACATGAAGTTGCTCACACTTTCCACTGCTGACTGATTAATGACGATTGGTGTGTGTGTGACCTCATCTTACCCAATCAGAAGTCCACAATTAGACCATTGGTCTTACCGATGTATTGAATGTATTCCCGGGATGTAATGTATTGAAGGAAAGGCAGATGAGCTTAGGTCATGGATCAACAGATGGCATTATGATGTTGTCACCATTATTGAGACTGGCTTGCAGAGAACTGGCAGCTCAATATTCTGGGGTTCCGTTGTTTTAGACATGACAGAGCATGAGGGATTAAAGGGGTAGGGGTGGTTTCACTACTCAGAGAAACTGTCACGGCAGTGTGCAGTAAAGGCAGATGGGAGAACTCATCTAGTGAGGCTTTATAGTTAGATCGGATAAATAAAATTTGTTTGAACATATTAATGGGTCTGTCTTATAGACCACCCAAGCGTCTGCGGTATTTAGAGGAACAAATTAGTACACGCCAGAGAATATTGCAAGAAACATAATTTGTTATAATTTGATTTTAACCTTCCACATACGGACTGGAACTCTCATACTGTAGATGTACTCATGTAGTTGACAAATGTCCTGAGAAAAGTTTCATTAATCAGTACATTGAAGTCCCAAAGACTCAAGTGTGACACTTGATCTCCCATTAGGGACTGAGACAGGACAGACGTAACAGAAGTTTGTGTAGGGAAACTGTTTGCATCTGGTGATCACAATGCCATCAGATTCAAAGGAAGTATGGAGAACGATGGCTCTACTCCGTGGTATTGAGGACCTGGTATAGAAAAAAAATACGTACAAAAAAGCTGGATGAACTCAGCAGGTTGGGCAGCATCCGTTGAAAGGAGCAGTCAACGTTTCGGGTTGAGACCCTTTGTCAGCATTAAAGAAGGAGGGGGCAGGGGCCCTATAAAGAAGGTGGGGGGAGGGTGGAAAACCAATCAGAGGAAAGATTAAAGAGTGCGGGAGGGGGAGCAGGGAGGGGATAGGCAGGAGAGGTGAAGAAGGGATCTAAGGGGAAAGCACTATGGGTAGTAGAAGGAGGCAGAGTCATGAGAGGTGATGGGCAGCTTGAAGAGGAGACAGAGTGAAGGTGGGTTGGGGAAGGGAGAGGGAGGGAATTACTGGAAGTTGGAGAATTCGATCCTTCCTCTGATTGGTTTTCCACCCTCCCCCACCTTCTTTAAAGGGCCCCTACCCCCTCCCGCTTTAGTCCTGATGAAGGATCTCAACCCGAAACGTTGACCGCTCATTTCAATGGATGATGCCCGACCTGCTGAGTTCATCCAGCTTGTTTGTACGTCTTGATTGACCACAGCATCTGCAGTGTACTTTGTGTTTAGAAAAAAAAAATAGATGCATAACCGGTGCAGGCAGGTAGGAAAAAATTCAGGTACTTATGGAGTTGAGAAAATGCAAGATAAGATTGAGGAAAGAAACCAGTAAGGTTATAGGGTGGCATGACGTTGTCCTAACAGACAAGGTGAGGGATCATACAGATGTTTTAAAAGCAAAAGGATTTCAGGGGACACAATTGATTGTCTGGATTATCAGAATGCCAATGTACGCATGGAGCCAAAACAGATAGAGGAGTTCTTCAGTGGATTTTTGCTTCTGTGTTTACTCGTGAAAATAATCTATAGAAGTGAGACAAAGGAGAAGTGAGGCCACGGATGTTTTACAAATTACGGATGAGTAAGTGTTTTGGGCAAATTGGGCAACCTCGAGTGTATAAATTCCCAGTGAGTGAGAAGTTCAGTCCTTCAACCACGATGTAGGTGGATGCAGAAATTGCAAGGATGTAACCGTTATGTTTAAATTATGCTCAAAGACAGGAGAGCTACCAGAGGACCGGAGGATAGCTAATTTTGATCAACTATTTAAAAAAGGCTCCAAAATTAAACCAGGAAATTATAGGCCGGTGCACTTGACATCAGTTGTCTGAAGACATTGGAAGGACTGGATATACGAGTATTTAAATAAACAGGACTGATTACGGATATCCAACATGACTTTGTGTGTTCTAGTCAATCTATTGAGTTTTTCAAAGAGGTTACAAGGAATGTTACCAGGAAAGTTGATGAATGCAAGGCTCTAGATATTGCCTACATGGACTTTAGCAAGACATTTGGCAAGGTCCCGCATAGGGTGTTGACCAATAAATTTCATTCTCTTGGCATTCAATTTGACTTAGTAAATGGGAGTAGACATTAGCATAGAGGAGGAAGGCAGATAGTGGTAGCAGATGGTTGCCTCTCTGACCCGGGACTTGTGGATTTCCAGAGGGATCGGTGCTGATATCCGTTGTTGTTTGTCATCTATATCAATGAACTCGATGATAATTAGATTATCCGGATCAGCAAATTTGCGGATGACACCAAGGTTCGGGGTGTATTTGACAGCGAGAAAGACTATCGGAGCTTACAGCGGGATCTGCGCCAGGTGTAAAAATGTCTGATAATGGCAGATGGAGTTTAATGCAGGCTTGTGAGCTGTTACGCTTCAGTAGGATCAACCAGGGTGGGACTTACACAATGAAGGGTTCGGCACTGAAGGGTGCGGTAGGACAAAGGCATCCGGGAATACGGGTCCATAATTCATTGAAAGTGGCAGCACACCTAGATAAGGTAGTAAAGAAACCTTTGGCACACTGGCCTTCATAAGTTAAAGTATTCAGTACAGGAGACTGCATGATATAAGACAGTTATGAGGCCTAATTTGGAGTATGTTTGCAGTTGATGTCACCTACCCACAGGAAAGATGTAAATAAGGTTGAAAGAGTACAACGAAAATTTACAAGGATGTTGCTGCGATTGGAGGACCTGAGTTATAAGGGAAGATTGAATAGGTGACGACTTTGTTCCTTGGAACGCAGAAGATTTGGGGGAGATTTGATGCAGGTCTACAAAATCATGAGGGTTATAGACAGAGTAGTTGGGGTTGAGGGATGAGCCTAGTGAGAGTTAGGTTAGAAGACAGTGGGGAGTGAGGCTCCCATTTTTAATCGACAAACAGCTCCCCCCTCCCCCATGCTCATTTCAATCAGTGCGTCCTTCCCTCCCTGTCGACCATTTTAACGTATGTGACAATTTTCAGTGAGAGTATCACTCCCTCCCTCGGTAAAACTTCTGCCCATTTGGAATAAATGAATTTTAAGAGAAATAAATTCGACAAGTATTTCCGGTGGGGTGTGGAATGAAACCCTGGGCGAGGAGGGTTCTTGTGACAATAGTTGTCCGGATGGAAATGCAAACATCTCTCCCAGTTTTTTTCCAGTTCGTGGAAATATATAGTCGAACGTGTTTGCTTTAATTTCAGTAGAAATGCGCCTCCCTGTACCTGAACAGGCGAGGGAGGTTTGAGCTGAAACTCTATCCATGTCAGGCAGACTTTCTTACACAAAGGGCGGAGTTCAGACCATCCCAGAACCCGGCCTGGATCAAATCCGCAGCCTGGGACTCTCACACCCACCTCACCCGGAGGGGCGGATAGAAAGTGGGGAAAGAGAAGAGGGGTGCGAAGGGGATAGACAGGCAGTACCTGGACAGGAAAGAGAAGAAGAGGGGTGAAGGCGCGAGAGAGCGGGGAAGGGTTTGGGGAAAGAAGGAAGGGGAGAGTAGGGAAAGGGGAAGGAGAGTCTAGCGGGGAGGAGAGAGCATGGGATGAGGAGAGAGCGGGAGGGGGAGGAGAGAACGGGGGGTACATGGGGAAGAGAGAGCGGGGAGAGGGGAGGGCGGGAGGAAAAGTAGAGGGGGTGGATGGGAGCAGAGCACAACGGGGAGGGGCGGGTGGGTGGAGAGCGATTGTTTTTGTAATGAGCGACAGACAGTATATAACCAAATGATCTCGGGTGTAGCGGCTCAGACTGGAATCTCCGCGCACGGTGAGCACACCGTTCACCCGGGACCGCACTGAACTCCGTCCGGTTTCAACATCACAGTTTGTGTTGTCTCCAATTCTCCAGAATCAGGGAACGTTTACAACGGGATTCGGCTTCTGTCGAGATCGGGAGGGAATTCAGTGGGAGAAGGGAACTCTAACATTTTCAAGTTAACGAATTATTGACCAAATGGATTAAAAGAAATGATTGACTTCAATTGCAAACATTCTCCAGTTGTTTTCGACTCCGTCGCTGCAGAAAAGCCTTTCGCACCGACAATGATATGCGGAATGTCGCCACGGGTCAGGGAAATCATCTCTCTCCCTCTTTTCCCTTTCACCCCTCTCTCTCCCTGTCACTCACATACACACGAAAAACTATTCGGAATACAGAGCTACTGTAAGATTTTGCCGTTCGGAACGTCGCAGAGGACAATGCCACAGATATATTTATTTAATTAAATAGTGTATCTATAACAGGTATATATATATCAAACAGATATATGTATAAGCTCTCAAAGTCTGATCGCAATTCTAACGTCGACATTCAGATTGCAGACACTGGTGAACTTCGTTTTCTTTATGATTGGTGTTTTTTTTTGTTTTTCCCCTGTAACATGAATATTTAAGTACAGTGTTAAATTAGCTTTGTTCACAGTTGAGGGTGAGCGCAGAAAGTCGAACTGGCTTGTTTGGTTTCAGCAGAGAAGCCGCTCCCTGCTCTGAGGGATGTCTGTATCTTGGAATTCGCCCTGTGGACACAGAGAATCGCGCTGTAAGTTTTCACATATTAGCAACCCCACCCCACCCCCACATTCCCCTCCCCGGTAGCTACTAAATGACCCTCGCCTGACTGTCTGCTGTAAAGTTAGAATCTACCCACTCGGAGACTGAACATTCTTAGCGAATTAAGTTGAGAATAATTCAGCTTCTGATATTTATTTCTGATCTTTATTTCCAATCGACAGGCTACCTGTGTTTTGGATTAGTGATCAAGAAGTTACTTGCAAACAAGAGAAAATTTGCAGATGCTGGAGCAACACACACGAAATGTTGGAGAAACTCAGCAGGCCAGACAGCATCTAGGGAAAGAGAGAATTGTCGACGTTTGGGGCCGAAACTCTTCGATACGACTCCTTTCCTAGATGTTGCCTGGCCCGCTGAGTTCCTCCTGCATGTTGTGTGTATTGCAAGAAGTTATTCGCTCTGTTTCAATTCTCTTCTGTCGGTCGTGGTATTTGTGTTCTTGCATTATCCTGTCTGCACGGTTGTGATACTCCACAGTTTATGTCAAGGTTAAAAACAGTTCCCGAATCAGGGGTTACGATACCAAATCAAGTGTGAGAAAAGCTGTTTAGCCAACACTGCTTCTAATAATAGAAAAAAAGAACTGTAATAAGTATCTGTTACTGAAAGTTAAATTAAATAAGTATTGCAAAAATGAATTCAGTGAAGTAGGTTCATGGGTTCCATGTCAATTCAGAAATGGGATGACAGAGGGAAGGAAGCGGTTCCTGACTAGTTGAGTGTGTGCCCTCAATCTCCTGTACCACCTTCCTGGTGATACCAATGAGAAGAGGGCATCTCCATGGTGAAGCAGATCCCTAATGACTGATGCCGCCGTTTTGAGGCATCGCTCCATGACGATGTCCTGGATGCTCCTGAGGCTACCGCCCATGATGGAGCTGACTGAATTGACAACTTTCCTCAGAGTATTTCGCTCCTGTGCAGTAGCTTCACCACTTCCCCCACCCCACCATGTCAAGCGATGTGCAGCCAGTTTGAACTATTTTTACGGTACAGCTGTAGCAATCTGTGAGTCTTTGGTCACATCCATAATCTCGTCAATCTCCTAATGAAATATAACGTCTGCCGTGCATTCTTTGTAACTGCATCGATATGCTGGGCCCTGGATAGATCCTCAGAGATGCTGACACACAGGAACATGAAGTTGCTCACACTTTCCACTGCTGACTGATTAATGACGATTGGTGTGTGTGTGACCTCATCTTACCCAATCAGAAGTCCACAATTAGACCATTGGTCTTACCGATGTATTGAATGTATTCCCGGGATGTATTGTATTGAAGGAAAGGCAGATGAGCTTAGGTCATGGATCAACAGATGGCATTATGATGTTGTCACCATTATTGAGACTGGCTTGCAGAGAACTGGCAGCTCAATATTCTGGGGTTCCGTTGTTTTAGACATGACAGAGCATGAGGGATTAAAGGGGTAGGGGTGGTTTCACTACTCAGAGAAACTGTCACGGCAGTGTGCAGTAAAGGCAGATGGGAGAACTCATCTAGTGAGGCTTTATAGTTAGATCGGATAAATAAAATTTGTTTGAACATATTAATGGGTCTGTCTTATAGACCACCCAAGCGTCTGCGGTATTTAGAGGAACAAATTAGTACACGCCAGAGAATATTGCAAGAAACATAATTTGTTATAATTTGATTTTAACCTTCCACATACGGACTGGAACTCTCATACTGTAGATGTACTCATGTAGTTGACAAATGTCCTCAGAAAAGTTTCAGTAATCAGTACATTGAAGTCCCAAAGACTCAAGTGTGACACTTGATCTCCCATTAGGGACTGAGACAGGACAGACGTAACAGAAGTTTGTGTAGGGAAACTGTTTGCATCTGGTGATCACAATGCCATCAGATTCAAAGGAAGTATGGAGAACGATGGCTCTACTCCGTGGTATTGAGGACCTGGTATAGAAAAAAAATACGTACAAAAAAGCTGGATGAACTCAGCAGGTTGGGCAGCATCCGTTGAAAGGAGCAGTCAACGTTTCGGGTTGAGACCCTTTGTCAGCATTAAAGAAGGAGGGGGCAGGGGCCCTATAAAGAAGGTGGGGGGAGGGTGGAAAACCAATCAGAGGAAAGATTAAAGAGTGCGGGAGGGGGAGCAGGGAGGGGATAGGCAGGAGAGGTGAAGAAGGGATCTAAGGGGAAAGCACTATGGGTAGTAGAAGGAGGCAGAGTCATGAGAGGTGATGGGCAGCTTGAAGAGGAGACAGAGTGAAGGTGGGTTGGGGAAGGGAGAGGGAGGGAATTACTGGAAGTTGGAGAATTCGATCCTTCCTCTGATTGGTTTTCCACCCTCCCCCACCTTCTTTAAAGGGCCCCTACCCCCTCCCGCTTTAGTCCTGATGAAGGATCTCAACCCGAAACGTTGACCGCTCATTTCAATGGATGATGCCCGACCTGCTGAGTTCATCCAGCTTGTTTGTACGTCTTGATTGACCACAGCATCTGCAGTGTACATTGTGTTTAGAAAAAAAAAAAATAGATGCATAACCGGTGCAGGCAGGTAGGAAAAAATTCAGGTACTTATGGAGTTGAGAAAATGCAAGATAAGATTGAGGAAAGAAACCAGGAAGGTTATAGGGTGGCATGACGTTGTCCTAACAGACAAGGTGAGGGATCATACAGATGTTTTAAAAGCAAAAGGATTTCAGGGGACACAATTGATTGTCTGGATTATCAGAATGCCAATGTACGCATGGAGCCAAAACAGATAGAGGAGTTCTTCAGTGGATTTTTGCTTCTGTGTTTACTCGTGAAAATAATCTATAGAAGTGAGACAAAGGAGAAGTGAGGCCACGGATGTTATACAAATTACGGATGAGTAAGTGTTTTGGGCAAATTGGGCAACCTCGAGTGTATAAATTCCCAGTGAGTGAGAAGTTCAGTCCTTCAACCACGATGTAGGTGGATGCAGAAATTGCAAGGATGTAACCGTTATGTTTAAATTATGCTCAAAGACAGGAGAGCTACCAGAGGACCGGAGGATAGCTAATTTTGATCAACTATTTAAAAAAGGCTCCAAAATTAAACCAGGAAATTATAGGCCGGTGCACTTGACATCAGTTGTCTGAAGACATTGGAAGGACTGGATATAGGAGTATTTAAATAAACAGGACTGATTACGGATATCCAACATGACTTTGTGTGTTCTAGACAATCTATTGAGTTTTTCAAAGAGGTTACAAGGAATGTTACCAGGAAAGTTGATGAATGCAAGGCTCTAGATATTGCCTACATCGACTTTAGCAAGACATTTGGCAAGGTCCCGCATAGGGTGTTGACCAATAAATTTCATTCTCTTGGCATTCAATTTGACTTAGTAAATGGGAGTAGACATTAGCATAGAGGAGGAAGGCAGATAGTGGTAGCAGATGGTTGCCTCTCTGACCCGCGACTTGTGGATTTCCAGAGGGATCGGTGCTGATATCCGTTGTTGTTTGTCATCTATATCAATGAACTCGATGATAATTAGATTATCCGGATCAGCAAATTTGCGGATGACACCAAGGTTCGGGGTGTATTTGACAGCGAGAAAGACTATCGGAGCTTACAGCGGGATCTGCGCCAGGTGTAAAAATGTCTGATAATGGCAGATGGAGTTTAATGCAGGCTTGTGAGCTGTTACGCTTCAGTAGGATCAACCAGGGTGGGACTTACACAATGAAGGGTTCGGCACTGAAGGGTGCGGTAGGACAAAGGCATCCGGGAATACGGGTCCATAATTCATTGAAAGTGGCAGCACACCTAGATAAGGTAGTAAAGAAACCTTTGGCACACTGGCCTTCATAAGTTAAAGTATTCAGTACAGGAGACTGCATGATATAAGACAGTTATGAGGCCTAATTTGGAGTATGTTTGCAGTTGATGTCACCTACCCACAGGAAAGATGTAAATAAGGTTGAAAGAGTACAACGAAAATTTACAAGGATGTTGCTGCGATTGGAGGACCTGAGTTATAAGGGAAGATTGAATAGGTGACGACTTTGTTCCTTGGAACGCAGAAGATTTGGGGGAGATTTGATGCAGGTCTACAAAATCATGAGGGTTATAGACAGAGTAGTTGGGGTTGAGGGATGAGCCTAGTGAGAGTTAGGTTAGAAGACAGTGGGGAGTGAGGCTCCCATTTTTAATCGACAAACAGCTCCCCCCTCCCCCATGCTCATTTCAATCAGTGCGTCCTTCCCTCCCTGTCGACCATTTTAACGTATGTGACAATTTTCAGTGAGAGTATCACTCCCTCCCTCGGTAAAACTTCTGCCCATTTGGAATAAATGAATTTTAAGAGAAATAAATTCGACAAGTATTTCCGGTGGGGTGTGGAATGAAACCCTGGGCGAGGAGGGTTCTTGTGACAATAGTTGTCCGGATGGAAATGCAAACATCTCTCCCAGTTTTTTTCCAGTTCGTGGAAATATATAGTCGAACGTGTTTGCTTTAATTTCAGTAGAAATGCGCCTCCCTGTACCTGAACAGGTGAGGGAGGTTTGAGCTGAAACTCTATCCATGTCAGGCAGACTTTCTTACACAGAGGGCGGAGTTCAGACACTCCCAGAACCCGGGCTGGATCAAATCCGCAGCCTGGGACTCTCACACCCACCTCACCCGGAGGGGCGGATAGAAAGTGGGGAAAGAGAAGAGGGGTGCGAAGGGGATAGACAGGCAGTACCTGGACAGGAAAGAGAAGAAGAGGGGTGAAGGCGCGAGAGAGCGGGGAAGGGTTTGGGGAAAGAAGGAAGGGGAGAGTAGGGAAAGGGGAAGGAGAGTCTAGCGGGGAGGAGAGAGCATGGGATGAGGAGAGAGCGGGAGGGGGAGGAGAGAACGGAGGGTACATGGGGAAGAGAGAGCGGGGAGAGGGGAGGGCGGGAGGAAAAGTAGAGGGGGTGGATGGGAGCAGAGCACAACGGGGAGGGGCGGGTGGGTGGAGAGCGATTGTTTTTGTAATGAGCGACAGACAGTATATAACCAAATGATCTCGGGTGTAGCGGCTCAGACTGGAATCTCCGCGCACGGTGAGCACACCGTTCACCCGGGACCGCACTGAACTCCGTCCGGTTTCAACATCACAGTTTGTGTTGTCTCCAATTCTCCAGAATCAGGGAACGTTTACAACGGGATTCGGCTTCTGTCGAGATCGGGAGGGAATTCAGTGGGAGAAGGGAACTCTAACATTTTCAAGTTAACGAATTATTGACCAAATGGATTAAAAGAAATGATTGACTTCAATTGCAAACATTCTCCAGTTGTTTTCGACTCCGTCGCTGCAGAAAAGCCTTTCGCACCGACAATGATATGCGGAATGTCGCCACGGGGCAGGGAAATCATCTCTCTCCCTCTTTTCCCTTTCACTCCTCTCTCTCCCTGTCACTCAAATACACACGAAAAAATATTCGGAATACAGAGCTACTGTAAGATTTTGCCGTTCGGAACGTCGCAGAGGACAATGCCACAGATATATTTATTAAATTAAATAGTGTATCTATAACATGTATATATATATATATATATCAAACAGATATATGTATAAGCTCTCAAAGTCTGATCGCAATTCTAACAAGTCGACATTCAGATTGCAGACACTGGTGAACTTCGTTTTCTTTATGATCGGTGTTTTTTTTTTGTTTTTCCCCTGTAACATGAATATTTAAATACAGTGTTAAATTAGCTTTGTTCACAGTTGAGGGTGATCGCAGAAAGTCGAACTGGCTTGTTTGGTTTCAGCAGAGAAGCCGCTCCCTGCTCTGAGGGTTGTCTGTATGTTGAAAATCCCTGTATGTGGACACAGAGAATCGCGCTGTGAGTTTTCACATATTAGCAACCCCCCCCCCCCCCCCCCACACTCCCCTCCCCGGTAGCTACTAAATGACCCTCGCCTGACTGTCTGCTGTAAAGTTAGAATCTACCCACACGGAGACTGAACATTCTTAGCGAATTAAGTTGAGAATAATTCAGCTTCTGATATTTACTTCTGATCTTTATTTCCAATCGACAGGCTACCTGTGTTTTGGATTAGTGATCAAGAAGTTACTTGCAAACAAGAGAAAATTTGCAGATGCTGGAGCAACACACACGAAATGTTGGAGAAACTCAGCAGGCCAGACAGCATCTAGGGAAAGAGAGAATAGTCGACGTTTGGGGCCGAAACTCTTCGATACGACTCCTTTCCTAGATGTTGCCTGGCCTGCTGAGTTCCTCCGGCATTTTGTGTGCGTTGCAAGATGCTATTCGCTCTATTTCAAGACTCTTCTGTCAGTCGTGGTCTTTGTGTTCTTGCATTATCCTGTCTGCACGGTTGTGATTCTCCACAGTTTACGTCAAGGTTAAAAACAGTTCCCGAATCAGGGGTTACGGTTCCAAAGCAAGTGTGAGAATAGCTGTTTAGCCAACACTGCTTCTAATAATAGAAAAAAAGAACTGTAATAAGTATCTGTTACTGAAAGTTAAATTAAATAAGTATTGCAAAAATGAATTCAGTGAAGTAGGTTCATGGGTTCCATGTCAATTCAGAAATGGGATGACAGAGGGAAGGAAGCGGTTCCTGACTAGTTGAGTGTGTGCCCTCAATCTCCTGTACCACCTTCTTGGTGATACCAATGAGAAGAGGGCATCTCCTTGGTGAAGCAGATCCCTAATGACTGATGCCGCCGTTTTGAGGCATCGCTCCATGACGATGTCCTGGATGCTCCTGAGGCTACCGCCCATGATGGAGCTGACTGAATTGACAAATTTCCTCAGAGTATTTCGCTCCTGTGCAGTAGCTTCACCACTTCCTCCACCCCACCATGTCAAGCGATGTGCAGCCAGTTAGAACTATTTTTACGGTACAGCTGTAGCAATCTGTGAGTCTTAGGTCACATCCGTAATCTCGTCAATCTCCTAATGAAATATAACGTCTGCCGTGCATTCTTTGTAACTGCATCGATATGCTTGGCCCTGGATAGATCCTCAGAGATGCTGACACACAGGAACATGAAGTTGCTCACACTTTCCACTGCTGACTGATTAATGACGATTGGTGTGTGTGTGACCTCATCTTACCCAATCAGAAGTCCACAATTAGACCATTGGTCTTACCGATGTATCGAATGTATTCCCAGGATGTATTGTATTGAAGGAAAGGCAGATGAGCTTAGGTCATGGATTAACAGATGGCATTATGATGTTGTCACCATTATTGAGACTGGCTTGCAGAGAACTGGCAGCTCAATATTCTGGGGTTCTGTTGTTTTAGACATGACAGAGCGTGAGGGATTAAAGGGGTAGGGGTGGTTTCACTACTCAGGGAAACTGTCACGGCAGTGTGCAGTAAAGGCAGATGGGAGAACTCATCTAGTGAGGCTTTATAGTTAGATCGGATAAATAAAATTTGTTTGAACATATTAATGGGTCTGTCTTATAGACCACCCAAGCGTCTGCGGTATTTAGAGGAACAAATTAGTACAAGCCAGAGAATATTGCAAGAAACATAATTTGTTATAATTTGATTTTAACCTTCCACATACGGACTGGAACTCTCATACTGTAGATGTACTCATGTAGTTGACAAATGTCCTCAGGAAAGTTTCATTAATCAGTACATTGAAGTCCCAAAGACTCAAGTGTGACACTTGATCTCCCATTAGGGACTGAGACAGGACAGACGTAACAGAAGTTTGTGTAGGGAAACTGTTTGCATCTGGTGATCACAATGCCATCAGATTCAAAGGAAGTATGGAGAACGATGGCTCTACTCCGTGGTATTGAGGACCTGGTATAGAAAAAAAAATACGTACAAAAAAGCTGGATGAACTCAGCAGGTTGGGCAGCATCCGTTGAAAGGAGCAGTCAACGTTTCGGGTTGAGACCCTTTGTCAGCACTAAAGAAGGAGGGGGCAGGGGCCCTATAAAGAAGGTGGGGGGAGGGTGGAAAACCAATCAGAGGAAAGATTAAAGAGTGCGGGAGGGGAAGCAGGGAGGGGATAGGCAGGAGAGGTGAAGAAGGGATCTAAGGGGAAAGCACTATGGGTAGTAGAAGGAGGCAGAGTCATGAGAGGTGATGGGCAGCTTGAAGAGGAGACAGAGTGAAGGTGGGTTGGGGAAGGGAGAGGGAGGGAATTACTGGAAGTTGGAGAATTCGATCCTTCCTCTGATTGGTTTTCCACCCTCCCCCACCTTCTTTAAAGGGCCCCTACCCCCTCCCGCTTTAGTCCTGATGAAGGATCTCAACCCGAAACGTTGACCGCTCATTTCAATGGATGATGCCCGACCTGCTGAGTTCATCCAGCTTGTTTGTACGTCTTGATTGACCACAGCATCTGCAGTGTACTTTGTGTTTAGAAAAAAAAAATAGATGCATAACCGGTGCAGGCAGGTAGGAAAAAATTCAGGTACTTATGGAGTTGAGAAAATGCAAGATAAGATTGAGGAAAGAAACCAGGAAGGTTATAGGGTGGCATGACGTTGTCCTAACAGACAAGGTGAGGGATCATACAGATGTTTTAAAAGCAAAAGGATTTCAGGGGACACAATTGATTGTCTGGATTATCAGAATGCCAATGTACGCATGGAGCCAAAACAGATAGAGGAGTTCTTCAGTGGATTTTTGCTTCTGTGTTTACTCGTGAAAATAATCTATAGAAGTGAGACAAAGGAGAAGTGAGGCCACGGATGTTATACAAATTACGGATGAGTAAGTGTTTTGGGCAAATTGGGCAACCTCGAGTGTATAAATTCCCAGTGAGTGAGAAGTTCAGTCCTTCAACCACGATGTAGGTGGATGCAGAAATTGCAAGGATGTAACCGTTATGTTTAAATTATGCTCAAAGACAGGAGAGCTACCAGAGGACCGGAGGATAGCTAATTTTGATCAACTATTTAAAAACGGCTCCAAAATTAAACCAGGAAATTATAGGCCGGTGCACTTGACATCAGTTGTCTGAAGACATTGGAAGGACTGGATATAGGAGTATTTAAATAAACAGGACTGATTACGGATATCCAACATGACTTTGTGTGTTCTAGACAATCTATTGAGATTTTCAAAGAGGTTACAAGGAATGTTACCAGGAAAGTTGATGAAGGCAAGGCTCTAGATATTGTCTACATAGACTTTAGCAAGACATTTGGCAAGGTCCCGCATAGTGTGTTGACCAATAAATTTCATTCTCTTAGCATTCAATTTGACTTAGTAAATGGGAGTAGACATTAGCATAGAGGAGGAAGGCAGATAGTGGTAGCAGATGGTTGCCTCTCTGACCCGCGACTTGTGGATTTCCAGAGGGATCGGTGCTGATATCCGTTGTTGTTTGTCATCTATATCATTGATCTCGATGATAATTAGATTATCCGGATCAGCAAATTTGCGGATGACACCAAGGTTCGGGGTTTATTTGACAGCGAGAAAGACTATCGGAGCTTACAGCGGGATCTGCGCCAGGTGTAAAAATGTCTGATAATGGCAGATGGAGTTTAATGCAGGCTTGTGAGCTGTTACGCTTCAGTAGGATCAACCAGGGTGGGACTTACACAATGAAGGGTTCGGCACTGAAGGGTGCGGTAGGACAAAGGCATCCGGGAATACGGGTCCATAATTCATTGAAAGTGGTAGCACACCTAGATAAGGTAGTAAAGAAACCTTTGGCACACTGGCCTTCATAAGTTAAAGTATTCAGTACAGGAGACTGCATGATATAAGACAGTTATGAGGCCTAATTTGGAGTATGTTTGCAGTTGATGTCACCTACCCACAGGAAAGATGTAAATAAGGTTGAAAGAGTACAACGAAAATTTACAAGGATGTTGCTGCGATTGGAGGACCTGAGTTATAAGGGAAGATTGAATCGGTGACGACTTTGTTCCTTGGAACGCAGAAGATTTGGGGGAGATTTGATGCAGGTCTACAAAATCATGAGGGGTATAGACAGAGTAGTTGGGGTTGAGGGATGAGGCTAGTGAGAGTTAGGTTAGGAGACAGAGGGGAGTGAGGCTCCCATTTTTAATCGGCAAACAACTCCCCCCTCCCCCATGCTCATTTCAATCAGTGCGTCCTTCCCTCCCTGTTGACCATTTTAACGTATGTGACGATTTTCAGTGAGTGCTTCACTCCCTCCCTCGGTAAAACCTCTGCCCATTTCAATGTCTGCAGTGAGATGCTGAAGATGTTCTATAGGTCATTTGTTGAGAGCGCCCTCTTCTTTGTGGTGGCGTGTTGGGGAGGAAGCATTAAGAAGAAGGACGCCTCACGTCTTAATAACCTGGTAAGGAAGGCGGGCTCTGTCGTGGGCAAAGTACTGGAGAGTTTAACATCGGTAGCTGAGCGAAGGGCGCTGAGTAGGCTACGGTCAATTATGGAAAACCCTGAACATCCTCTACATAGCACCATCCAGAGACAGGGACGCAGTTTCAGCGACGGGTTACTGTCGATGCAATGCTCCTCAGACAGGATGAAGAGGTCAATACTCCCCAATGCCATTAGGCTTTACAATTCAACTGCCAGGACTTAAGAACTTTTTAAAAGCTATTATTAATGCTTTTTGAGTTAGTGATTTAGATGCATATCATATTATTACTGAGTTAAGTATTGTATGTAATGAGTTTTTGCTACAACAAGTGTATGGGACATTGGAAAAAAATGTTGAATTTCCCCATGGGGATGAATAAAGTATCTATCTATCTATCTATCTATCTATCTATCTATCTATCTATCTATATATCTATCTATCTATCTATCTATCTATCTATCTACATATCTATCTATCTATCTTTAAGAGAAATAAATTCGAAAAGTATTTCCGGCGGGGTGTGGAATGAAACCCTGGGCGAGGAGGGTTCTTGTGACAATAGTTGTTCGGATGGAAATGCAAACATCTCTTCCAGTTTTTTTCCAGTTAGTGGAAATATATAGTCGAACGTGTTTGCTTTAATTTCAGCAGAAATGCGGCTCCCGGGACCTGAACAGGCGAGGGAGGTTTGAGCTGAAACTCTATCCATGTCAGGCAGACTTTCTTACACAAAGGGCGGAGTTCAGACCATCCCAGAACCCGGGCTGGATCAAATCCGCAGCCTGGGACTCGCTGAGTTAAACAGAGAAACTCCGCCCCACTGGTTGCGATGAAAGAAAAAGGAGAGATCCACACGGAAACCCGGACAGAAAGGTTAACGCAGCCTGTTTGTTTCCCTCTTTAGCGTTGCTACATTGACCCCACTCCCGCCTCTTCCCGCTGTCAGACCCGTCCTGAGCCGGTGAGAGTTCGTGTGACCCGGACTGCGGCAGTCCCGCTCTACCCCGGCTCACCCGGCCCTGTCCATCTGTAATGAGCGACGGACACATCACAGCCGAGTAGCCTCGGGAGCAGCAGCTCAGACTCAACTCTCCGTACAGGGTGAGCACACCGGTGCAGGGCCATTGTTGGTCACCGGGGAAGTCGGACTGTGATTTGCTGGGACCACACAGAACGCCGTCCGGTTACAACATCAGAGGTAAGCGTTGTCTAAGATTCTGCACAACTATTCAGCGTTTAGAGCGAGGCTCGGCTTTGGTCGATATCGGGAGTGAATTACTGTCCAAATGGATTAAGAGAAACGACGTCTTTGCCGTCAACCAGAAATATTCTCCTGGGTGATTTCTACTGAATGTGAGCAGAAAGCATCTTTCACCCCGGTAGTGAGATGTGAAATATCCCATAGGGCCCGGTGAGACCCGTCACGGATCTCTCTCAAACAAGAGAAATCATCAGATGCTTGAAATTTGAGCAACACAAACAGAATGCTGGAGGAACTCTACAGGCCAAGCAGCGTCTATGGAGAAAGGAACAGTCGACCTTCGAGACCCCAGCTAATGGATTTTAGATCGCGTCATTGGTTCTATCGCTCTTCCCTGTACCACAAAGAGTTAAACTTTCTTCACGCTTGAATGACAGTGTTTTCACTGGAACACTGGAATTTAGAAAGATGAGAGGGGTTCTGATTGAAACATATAAGATTATTAAGGGATTGGACACGCTAGAGGCAGGAAAAATGTTCCCGATGTTGGGGAAGTCCAAATCGGAGGCCACAGTTGAAGAATAAGGGGCTAGGCCATTTAGAACAGAGTTGAGGAAAAACTTTTTCACCCAGAGAGCTGTGGATCTACGGAATGTTCTGCCTCAGAAGGCAGTGGAGGCCAATTCTCTGGATGCTTTCAAGAAAGAATTAGATAGAGATTTTAAAGACAGCGGAGTCAAGGGATATGCGGAGAGGGGAGGAACGGGGTACTGATTGCGGATGATCAGCCATGATCACATTGAATGGCGGTGATGGCTCGAAGGGCCGAATGACCTACTCCTGCACCTATTGTCTATAAAACTGTACCGTCCGGCATCAACAAACATACCACTCTCAAAAGCAGTGAGATCACACGTCCCCTCCATCGCGATGTTTGTTTGAGACAGAACATACCCTGTGCTAAAGAACAAGACAAGGAGAGGCTCGCTGATAAGGCTGTGGGTTTAGTTAATGATTACCACCAGGAGCTGACTGAACATTAACCAGGGTGTGTTCATTACTTACAGAACCCGTAACACATCCTCACTGGGACAGGGTGGTATCAGAACCTGGAGCCGCGGTACAAGTTAAGAAGCTCTATGTACTGAAATATAAACATCACAAAGGCAGTTAGCCACTTAAATGAGACTGAGAACTTATTTGGCTGTTCAACAATTGGACTGTAGCGAATCGCTTTTGAAAGAATTAATAATTCCCTTCAGCTAATTGAATGCATCGACTTCCTGTGCACGTCCCGGGGGAGACCGGTGTAGTTGGAGGTGTTATCGGAAACGCCGCAATTTCAACCCAGCTCCGAATCATCAGCAAAGGCTCGGGAGGTGCGTACTTCCCGCATCTCGGAACTGTCCCCGGGCTACTGCTTGCAGAAGCAGGAGGCCGATCCGTCCACACTCGGGGATTTACCGATCCCCAACCGATGGAACTGAGGATTCGCTTTGCTTATTCCATCGCAGGCGGGATCGACACTATCTGTCTGCCTTTTACGACATTTCGGTAGGTAGCTGCTGGGAGAGGGCGAAATTATGAGAATTCCTCACACTGCAGTTTATAGCCGGGGTGTGGGGCGGAGGGAAGGGGTGTAAAGAGGTGATGGTTCCATTATCTAGTCGGTTGTTGGGACCTGTTGTGGATCACCGCCTGCAGTGTTGATTCCCTTCTGTCAGAAGTGTGTGGATAGCTGGGAGATCAAAAGAAGGTTTAACAGAGAGACGTCTGCACTGTGTGAGTTGTCCTGTGAGGAAACGTCTATGATCTTGACTTTTTTCAGTGATTGAGAAGCATTCGACATGACCTAAGTTTACAGGGTGGTGTACACGTTGCAGTTTTTTAAAAATAACAATGTACTTGATTGTATCCGTAGTAGTTTGGTAAAATCAGTGGGGTATTTGCTGAGAAATAAAGTAACCTGCGGCGTCTTGACAGGGACGTCGACAAAATAGTTCCTGTTCTGGCAGGAACTGAAAGCAGTTGAAGACAGTCTCCCTCCTCTTCTCCCTCCACCCTTCTGACCCCCTCTCTCCGCCCTCTCCCCCTTTCTCACACCCACTCTCTCCCCCACACTCCTCCACTCTCCCCCTCTCTCCCACACTTCGCTCCCCTTTCCCCACTCTCCCCTCCTCTCTCCCCATCTCCCCTCCTCTCCCCCCTCTCTCCCTCTTCTCCCCCTCTCTCTCCCCTCTGCCCCTCTCTCCCCATCTCTGTACCCCCTTCCCCCTTCTCCCCCTCTCTCTCCTCGCGTCTCTGGAATGGCCTCCTCAATATTCAGCAGAAGCAGATTATTACAATTAATTCTGTAATCTCTGCATTGTAAATATCACTGTCAGGTGCATGTCTGTTTTCCTTAAAAACACACACACAGTAAAAAGCATCCATGTCCGTAATGCCACACCGTTTTAAAGACGATATCGAACAGGATAAACACTGGAAATCCTCTCCTGACGAGGGACGTATTGAAACATCACAACGTTCCCCACCCAGTACGGTCTCTGTGTGTACTTGGTGCTGAGCTTCTGTTTCTGTTCCAGCGAATCCGAGTATCTGAACTTAGTGGGTGTAAACAGTAAGTGAACACACCGTGAGCGAGATTCAGTTGATAACACACATATAAACCAGGGCTTCACATCAGTCAGCATGTAATTCCACACCCTGCTCCACAGCACATTATATGACACAGAAGCTGATTCAAGCAAATGATTCTACTGGGCTGTTCGGTCCAGGCTTCCTATTGTGCCTCAGTGCCCGGTGACACAGATTACATCCAGTATCTGTCCACAACTCGATCCGCTCCAGGGAGCAAACCGCGACCCGCAGCCCGGCTCCGTTCAGTTGGTGTCAACACACTAATTCATTGCAACACGCTCAGAATGCTGGAGGAACTCAGCGGGCCAGGCAGCAACTATGGAAAACAGGACAGTCGACATTTTGGCCGAGACCCTTCGGCAGCACCGCGTTGTGGAACACCTGCACTTTGTCTGCCAGAAAAAGCTGAAGCTCCCAGTGGCCAGCCATTTTAATTCCACTTCCCATGCATATTCCGACATGTCAATCCCTGGTCTCCTCCACTGTTGTGGTGAGGCGACATTCAGACTGGAGGAGCAACACCTTATATTACGTCTGGGTAGCCTCTAACCTGATAGCATGAACATTAATTTCTCAAACTTCAGGTAATAGCTCCCCCCACTTCATCATTCCCCATTCCCCTTTCCCTCTCTGGCCTTAACTCTTTACCTGCCTATTGCCTCTCTCCGGTGCACTTTTCTTTTTCCCTGGCATTCTGTCCTCTCCTATCAGATTCGCACTTCTCCGGCCGTGTATCACTTTCACCAATCAATTTCCCAGCACTTGATGTCATCCCTCCCCCTCCCTGTTTCACCTATCAGTTTCTGCTTCTTCCTCCAACCCCCTTCTCTCTCCTTCTAGCTCTGACCCAACATCTTGCTTTTTTTTTGTTTTCTCCAGTCCTGCTGAAGGGTCTGGGCCCGAAATTTCGACTGTACTCCTTTCTGTAGATGCTTCTTGGCCTGCTGAGTTCCTCCAGCATTTCGTGTTTGTCGTTTGGATTTCCAGCTTCTGCAGACTTTCTCTTGGCATTAATTTATTGTATACTTGGGGATCAATTTATTTTCAGACTAAAAACGGCAGTGACAGCTAAAGGCAAAGATCGCTGTGGGCTTATTGGAAAGACACAGCAGCAGGACGGGCAATATGAAGTCATGTGAAAAGTTATGCTTTTGGAATATTATTTTCTTTTGAACTCTGGACCTTCAATTTCACCAGATTTAACTGTGCTTCCACTGCCTGGAGCTCCACTGATCGCAGAGTCAGCCCTTTTAGAAAGCAAATTTCAACATTTGTCCACAATGGGGCCATTAAAATAATGGGCAAGGCGGCAACTGTGTCGAGATAACTATCTGGAGATAACCACGCCCTAAAGAGTACAACAAGACAAGAATATATTTAACCTTCATATTAGTGTTCACTTGCCAGAGATCAGTGACCTGATCAATCAGATAAAATTATCATTAATGGGTCTATTTGCGTTCCTCCCGTTCAGATCCCTGAAATTTGCCTCAAGGGGGTGGGGGGGGGGGGGTGCTATCTTTACCGAATGATGAAAACCCTCTAACATTAAATTCACTGGATGTGTTTTTGTCAGCCAGAGGATGTTGAAGCGAGATTTAATAAAATTCACATGCTGAATTTACTGTGACCGACCTAGTTCAATTTGTGATCTCAGCGTCTTAATCCTGCCTCTCACCAGTAACATTTCACTCACATGTCCTTTAACGACCATTACACTGCAGAGATTACAGAATTATTTGCAATAATCTGCTTCTCCTGAATATTGAGGAGGCCATTCCAAAGAGACACTAGACCCAGAGAGAAAAAAAACAACTCAACTGTCTACAACTGGCGATAGCCAGTTTCAGTTCTCCCACAACAGAGCCTATTTTGTTTACGTCCCTGTCAAGACGCCGCGGGAGACTTTATGTCTCATCAAAGACCCCACTGATTTAACCAAACTGCTATGGATGCAATCAAGTACATTGTTTTTTTAAAAAGCTGCAATGTTTAAACCACCCTGTAAACTTAGGTCATGTCGAATTCTTCTCAATCACTGAAAAAAGCCAAGATCACAGACGTTTCATCACAGGACAACTCACAAGATGCAGATCACTCTCTGTTAAACCTTCTTTAGATCTCTCACCTACCCACACACTTCTGACAGAAGGGAATCAACACTGCAGGCGGTGATCCACAACAGGTCTCTACAACCGATTATATAATGGAACCATCAGCTCTTTAAATCCCCCCTCCCCTCGCTATAATCTGCAATGTGGGTAGTTCTCATAAATTCACCCTCTCCCTGTAGCTACCGACCGAAATGACGTCCAGGATGGACAGATAGTGTTGTTACGAACCCCGTAACTGGGTCATTTACCAGCAAAGATAGAGAGGTCCTTTGAAGTCTGATGATACGATTTTTAACAATATTTATTAGTAAAAATACACAAAAATAATATCAATGCAAACATACAGATAATATACGTCGTCAATACTAAATCTAAAAGTGCGGGTATAATAATAATCAATAAGAAATAGCTCTATCGTTGTCTAGGGGATAAATGTATTGTCCGATGGAAATATAGAAGTCACTCAGTTCATGCAGGCTGCAGCCTTTGGTTGGAGAGAGAGAGATTTGGAGAAATTTGCCAATTCCTTTTATGATTTCGATCCGTCAGAGTCTCGTTAGTGTGGCCGTTCACTTGTGGCCTCTCCTTTAGCTAAGCCGTTGTTCCGTGGTGAGCCCGCCAATCCCAGGCAAGGGAAGGACGCACACGAGACCCCCACCGGCTGTCGCTATTAAACGCTGTCACGGGATTCCTAGCGTTTCTCCTGGTGCGTCTAAAGGGGTTGTTCCCCAGACCCTCTTTTATCCTTACTCACGGGGTCTCAGATGTCAATCAGGTTGGGATGATGCAATCCCTCAACCAGACCACTCTGGTCGTCCCCTGAGGGCTTCAATGAATAGTACAGTACTCAATACACAATTCCGTCTCCAAGAGACAATGGCCGTTATACGTGGCTTTGTCTCGCTGAGGCCAGGACACATTCCAAAACCTTGTGGATTCTCTCTCATTTCCTGGGTCCCAGACCCGAATTAATAGCGATCTTGCGATTCTCAATAAAGGAGGGGGCGACTTTGTACCCTTCGGCCCCTCAGAGTTGTGGCACGTTCGTAACAGTGTAGATCACGCCAGCGAAAGAATAAACAAAGCGAATCCTCGGTTCCTTCGGTCAGCGATTAGTAAAGCCCCGGGTGTGGAGAGGCCGGCCTCCTGCTGGAAACAGTAGCCCGCGGAAAGTTCCGAACATCTGGAAGCTAGCTCCTTCCTAGCCTTTGCTGTTCATTCGCAACTACATTGAAAGTGCGACGTTTCCATTAACACTTCCAACTACACCAGTTTACCGCAGGGCATGCACAGGAAGTTGATCTAATTAGTCAAAGGGAATTATTATTTCTTTCAAAAGCGATTCATCTACAGTTCTACTGTTGAATACACCAATACGTTCTCAGTCTCATTTAAGTGTTCACAGAAGTGGCTAACTGCCATTATGATGTTTATATTTCAGTATATAGAGCTTCTTACCGTGTACCGCGGCTCCAGGTTCTGTTACCACCCTGTCCCAGTGAGGCTGTGTTACGGGTTCTGTAAGTAATGAACACACCCTGGTTAATGTTCAGTCAGCTCCTGGTGATAATCATTAACTAAACCCATAGCTTTATCAGCGGGTCTCTCCGACTCCTAGTCCTTGGAACAGGGTACGTTCGGTCTCTCAGAAACATCAGAATGGGGATGAAATGTGATCTCAGTGACTTAGAACGTGGAATGTTTGTTAACGCTAGACGGCGCAGTTTGTAATATCGCAGAAACTGCTGATTTCCTGGGATTGTCACCTTCAACAGTCTCAGTTAGCGGAGAACACAACAGAAAAAAAGTAAGGCTGCGGCAGGTCCGTCAGCAAAAACTCCTTATGAATGAGAGAGATGGAAGGGAAAAGGCCAGACTGATTCTATATGTCAGGAAGACGACAGTATCTCAAATAACCACGCTACAACAATAGCGTGCAGAGAGGCATCACTGAACGTGTAACATGTCGAAGACTGGACTGGGCGGGTTACAGCTGTAGAAGACCACGGACATACACTCAGCGGCCACACTATTAGTTACAGGAGGTGACAGTGAGATGTACTTCAGAAAGTTTTATTTCAGATAGTTTTAAGATGCACTCTATCTTTGCGCAAGGTAGCACAAAAAACAAACAGAGAGAAAAATATAAACAAGTGCCGAGCTCTTGATTCCGTTTCCAGTGAATCTGAGCACTGAATTCTCTGGGTCCAAACAGTGAGTGAGTACACCCTGCGGAACGTTCAGTTGAGATCACGCTCAGCAACCCGGACCTCACACTAATCAGGATGTAACTCCACACCCCGCTCCCCAGTGCTTGAACTGAAGGACACGAAACCTCAGTCAGGCAAATGGTTGTATTGTGTTGTTCGGTACCGGCTTACAATTGTACTTCGGTGCACCGTGACAAAGATTACATACAGAATCTCTTTCCAATTCAGTCTGCTCCAGGGATCCTGTTTCCTTTCGGTTGGTCTGATCGAATTAATTTATTGTTTAGTTCTGGATCAATTTATTCTCCGACTGAAAAATCCAGTGACAGCCGAGGGCAAAGTTCAATATGGTTTTATTGGAGAGACAGGACGGACTCTATCAACTCTGGTTGGGAATATATTTCCTTGTGAACAGTGGACAGTCGCTTTCGCCAGATGTGACTGTACCCCATCTGCTGCAGCTACACTGATATCAGAGTCGGACCGTTTATAAAGCAATCTTCAATATTTGTCCACAATGGGGCCATTACAATGATGGGCAAGGCAGCAGCTATGTGGAGATTGCAAACTGGACATAGCCACAGCCAAAAGAGTACAACATATTTCACCACCAGATTAGTGTTCACTTACTGGAAATAAATAACCTTATCAATCGGATGACTTTCATGACTACCGGGTCTATTTACATTACTCCCGTCGGTGTGTTACTCCGCTATCACCATTACTTTACAAATACCTGAGCTGTTTAAAGAAGAGGAAGTGCTGGCGCTATTAAGGATAGTGGATAAGTCTCCGGGACCTGACAGGATATTTCCCCGGACTTTGAGGGAAGTTAGTGTAGAAATAGCAGGGTCTCTGACAGAAATATTCCAAATGTCATTATAAACGGGGATGGTGCTGGAGGAATTGCGTATTGCTCGTGTGGTTCCATTGTTTAAAAAGCGTTCTAAGAGTAAACCTAGCAATTCTAGGCCTGTAATTATGACGTCAATGATGGGTAAATTAATGGAAAGTATTCTTAGAGATGGTATATATAAATATCTGGATAGACTGGGTCTGGTTAGGAACAGTCAACATGGACTGGTGCGTAGAAGGACATGTTTGACAGATCTTATTGAATTTAAAAAAAAATATTTATTACATTTTTAGAAATTTACAAAGAATAAATGTGGTGATAAAATAGTAAGAAAAAGAAAAATAATATTAACACTCCCCCCTACCCTTAACCCTCCCCCACCCTTAACCCTGGTATAAAGAAAGAAAGAAGAGAAAGATTGCTTGGATACCGGAGGATCCCCACATGCTCCATGAAGTTCAAAATAATTTTAATATTTATTTTTACTTTCCCCAATTACTTTATAATTTTATCTTCAAAGGATCTATGTATTTAATCCTATCTTTTGTAGGTATGGGAGCCAAATTTTCAAAAATATATCATATTCATTTCTTAGATTGTATGTAATTTTTTCAAGTGGAATTCAACTATGTATTTCATTATTCCAACGATCCATAGTTAAATATAAATCAGATTTCCAAGTAATTGCCAATGCAATTTTTATAATTTTTTTCTGATACTTATTCAATTTAAGTTTCGGTATTGTCCCTTCAATGTATCCTAATAAAAATAATACTGGACTACGTGGGAGTTGTACTCCAATAATTTGTTCCAATAAAAGTCTTAGATTTATCCAAAATGGTTGAGTTGTAAAACAAGACCAAGTAGAATGTAAAAAAGTACCAATTTCTTGATTACACCGAAAACGTTGGTCAGACATATTTGAATTTAATCTATCTATTTTCTGTGGTGTTATATATAATTGATGTAAAAAATTATATTGTATTAATCTAAGTCGAACATTTACTGTATTTAACATACTATCAGAACATAATCTTGACCAGCTTTTTCCATCAATTTTAACATCCAAATCAGATTCCCATTTTTGTCTTGATTTATGAATTACTGATTTAATTGTCTGTTTTTGAATCAAATTGTACATACAAGATGTAATTTTTTAAATTTTTACTTTTTGAATTAATATTTCTATTTCACTAGGTTTTGGCATCAACATTGTTTGACCCAGCTTTTCTCGTAAATAAGCCTTCAATTGAAAATAACAGAAAAGAGTGTTCTTTGATATTTTATATTTATTTTTTTTAATTGATCAAACGACATCAATGTACCTCCTTCAAAACAATCACCTATATATTTAATCCCCTTTTGGAACCAATTATATAAATGTTTATTCTCCATTGTAAAAGGAATAAGCCTATTTTGAATTAAAGTTCTTTTTGCTAATAAAGATTTCTTTATCTCATCGTCCATATTTACCTTATTCCATAAATCAATCAAGTATCTTAATATAGGAGATTCTTTTTATTTCCCATATCCATTTGGATTCCCATTTATATATAAAATCTTCTGGTATGTTTTCTCCTATCTTATCTAATTCTATTCTAATCCATGCTGGTTTTTCTTCATCAAAAAAAGACGCAATAAATCTAAGTTGATTTGCTTTATAATAATTCATTAAATTTGGAATTTGTAACCCTACTAAATCAAATTTACATGTCAATTTTTCCAATGATATTCTTGACATCTTTCCTTTCCAAAGAAATTTCATTACATATTTATTCAGTTCTTGAAAAACTTCTGAGGTAATTGTATTGGTAAAGTTTGGAATAAATATTGCAATCTAGGAAATATATTCATTTTTACAGCATTAACTCTACCTATTAATGTTATTGGTAACATCATCCATTTATCAAGATCCTCTTTTATTTTTTTTAATAATGGCAAATAATTTTGTTCATATAAATTTTTTACATCATTATCAACTCTAATACCTAAATATTTTATCCCATTTATTGACCATCGAAATTCAGTTACTAATCGACATTGATTATAATTTCCTTTGGTAAGGGGTAAAATTTCACTTTTATCACAATTTACTTTATACCCTGATACTTTCCCATATTCTTCCAATCTATAAGATAATCTTTGCAAAGATTGCAATGGGTTTGTTAAATAAATCAAAACATCATCAGCAAATAAATTAATCTTATATTCTTCTTGATTAACTCTAAAGCCCTCAATGTCTGAATCTGTTCTAATTAATTCAGCTAATGGTTCTATTGCCAATACAAATAAAGCAGGTGATAATGGGCAGCCTTGTCCAGTTGACCTCGTTAAGCAAAATGGTGTTGAAATCTGACCATTTGTAACTACTTTAGCTTGAGGATTAGTATTTAAGGTTTTAATCCATTGTATAAAAGATTTTCCTAACTCATATTTTTTCAAAACCTTAAATAAAAAATCCCATTCCAATCTATCAAATGCTTTTTCTGCATCCAAAGCAACTGCCACACTCATTTCCTCTCTTTTTTGTGCCAAAAGAATTATACTAAGTAACCGGCTTATATTATCCATTGATTGTCTGTTTTTAATAAAACCTGTTTGATCCATATGTATTAAATTTGGTAAATGTTTAGATATTCTGTTAGATAAAATTTTTGCTATTATTTTATAATCTGTATTCAACAATGAAATAGACCTATATGATGTTGGCTTTAAAGGATCTCAATCTTTTTTTGGCAAAACAGTTATAGTCGCTGTTAAAAAACATTGTGGGAGTTTATGCATCCTTTCCACTAGATATACTTCGATAAAAGGAGGAATTAATCAATCTTTAAGTTTTTTTTATAAAATTCAGGAGGAAAACCATCTTCTCCTGAGGATTTATTACTCTGAAGTGATCCTAAAGCTTCTTCAACCTCTTTTAAAGTAAAGGGCATATTTAATCCTTTCTGTTCTTCCAAATTTAATTTTGGAAGGGTTATTTGTGATAAAAATGTATCTATCTCAGCAATCTTATTTTGTGATTCTGATTGATACAGTATAATTTTTTTTTAAAGTTTCATTAATTTCTAAAGGTTTATAAGTGACCTTATTTACACTTGTTCTAATTGCATTTATTGTTTTAGAAGCCTGTTCTGTTTTCAACTGCCAAGCAAGAATCTTATGTGACCTTTCGCCAAATTCATAATATTTCTGTTTAGTTCTCATAATTACTTTTTCTGTACGATATGACTGAAGTGTATTATATTGTAGTTTTTTATTAACAAGTTGTCTTCGTTTTTCTTCCGTCATATATCTTTGAGATTCTTTTTCTAACTTTATGATATCTTTTTCTAATTGATCTATTTCTGCCAAATATTCCTTCATAATTTTAGATGTATAATTTATAATCTGACCGCTTAAATATGCTTTCATTGCTTCCCATAATACAATTTTATCCTCAACTGAATGTAAATTTGTATTAAAAAATTGAATCCGTTTTTTCATAAAATCACAAAAATCTTGACGTTTAAATAAAATTGAATTAAATCTCCATCTATAGATCGATTCCTCCTTATCCATCATTATCATTGTCATTATCAAGGGGGAATGATCTGACAGTATTCATGCTTTATATTCCACACTTTACACTCTCTGGAATATTTTTTGATAATAAAAAAAAACAATCCTTGAGTAAGTTTTACGTCTATTTGAATAAAATGAATAACCTCTTTCTCTTGGATTAATTTTTCTCCATATATCAATCAGGTTTAAATCTTTCATTAATGATAAAGATAGTTTTATTACTTTTGATTTTGTAGCAACTTTAGTTGACCTATCCAAAACTGGATCTAAACAAAAATTAAAATCTCCACCTATTAATATTTTATCATGTGCATCAGCCAAGTTCAAAAAAACTTCTTGTATGAATTTTACATCATTCTCATTTGGTGCATGAATGTTCATAAAAGTCCATAATTCTGAAAAAAATTGACAATGTATAATCACATATCTCCCCACAGAATCAATTACTACATTTTGTATTTTAATTGGTAAAGATTTATTAACGAAAATTGCAACTCCTCTCGATTTTGAATTAAATAAAGCTCCAAGACATTTCAAACCAAATCTCTCTTTAATTTCTTATGTTCTGTTTCTGTTAAATGTGTTTCTTGTAAAAAAGCTATATCGCCTTTCATTTTCTTAATATATGTTAAAACTCTTTTTCTTTTCACAGGTCCATTAAGTCCATTAACATTAAAACTTTAAAAAATTAAGTAAATTAATCATTCACAATACCTTGGGAACTCTTTAAAATTCTCCATGTTACTATGACTCTCTCCCCAACCATCCAGGCAAAAAAGAAGAAAAATAGAGGAAAGGTAACTAATATATAAGAAAAAAATCCCAAAATACCCCCCCCCACTAATGTTGCGAATAAAAAGAACACAACACTACCCCCCCCCCCATTTTACGGGTCATGGCAATCGCCATGATTGTACACGTGAAACTCGCAGCCATCGATCAGGAGCTCCTCCACCTCCCCCGCAAAAAAAAAGAAAATATATTAGTGAAGAAAAAAAAATAATTAATGTCTCTACTCCCAATTAATACTCAACTATTTTTTTTCCTTATAAATGTCTGTCAAGTCCAACCTTGTTTCAGTCTTCATCATTAGTCCACTTCATACCTATAATTCTTTACTCCTCTTCGTGGACATCAGGTAATTCTTGTACAAATTTCTCTGCTTTCCGGTAGTCAACGAAAAAGCTTCTTTCTTCGTTATCAAGGAAAATGACCAATTTTGCTGGGTAGCTCAATAAAAATTTATAGCCCTTTTCCCATAAAGATTTTTTCACTGGATTAAATTCCTTCCACCTCTTCAGAAGATCGTACCTTATGTCTGGATTTAAAAAAAATCTTTTCCCTTCTATTATCAATGGCCCATTTCTCTTTTTAGCACCTTGAGTAGCTGCCTTCAAGATCATTTCTTTATCTTGGTACCTCAAGCATTTTATCAAAATTGATCTTGGATTTTGATCTTGCTGAGGTCTTGGTCTTAAAGTTCTGTGTGCTCTTTCAATTTCAATTACTTGGCTTCCTTCTTTCATTGCCAAAATTTTCGGAATCCATTCTTGAAAGAATTTTATTGGATTTTCTCCCTCTGTACCTTCCATAAGACCAACAATTTTGATATTATTTCGTCTACTTGAGTCTTCAAGCGCATCTATTTTTTCCAACATCCGTTTTTTTATTGTTCAGGCAAGATTATTGTCTTCTATCTTATCTATTCTTTCAGTATTTTCTTCCAATTTTACTTCCATTTCTTTAACTTTATTATCCATCTTCTTTTGTTTTTCCACCACATTATCGAGTGTATTCTGCATCCTTCTTATAGCTTTTAATTTATTCATGATATATATCAGGATATCTTTTATGACTCCTTTAATCTCCATTTTCTTTTCCTCTTCATCTTCCTCTGAATTTCCCAAAGAGTCTGACTCCACTTCCGATATAATTCCAGTTTCCCTTCCAGCCGTAGTTGGGATTTGTAGTTTTGTTACTTTTGCTGATATCTGTTCATGCATACTTGTTTCTTCGCGCATCCATTGTTCTTGCCGTTTCTTTTTGAGACCACCGACATTGCTGCAACTTCCTGTCCCGCATCATCAGAAGTGCCATGCACTTCGCCGTGAGGAGATCCAACTTGAGTCCGAGGCTTCGCCGGTACGGTTAGGCCTTTTTCCCCGCCGATTTGCGCAGTCTTCGAAGTAGTAGCTTTCTTCTGTTTCGGTTTAGAGCCATATCAAAAGATAATTCTGAGTTATTTATAAATAGTTTCTAGTAGATACTTGTTAACTCTTCTTCATTTAAACCTTATTTCATTACTTTTTACGAGGGAGCTGGATTCCCAACGTCTTGATCCTACGTCATCACGCGACGTCCCCAGATCTTATGGAATTTTTGAAGAGGTTACGAGGAAAGTTGACGAGGGTAAAGCAGTGGATGTTGTCTATATGGAGTTCACTAAGGCCTTTGACAAGGTTCTACATGGATGGTTAGTTAGGAAGGTTCAATCGTTAGGTATTAATATTGAAGTAGTAAAATGGATTCAACAGTGGCTGGATGGGAGATGCCAGAAAGTAGTGGTGGATAACTGTTTGTCAGGTTGGAGGCCAGTGACTAGTGGTGTGCCGCAGGGATCTGTACTGGGTCCAGTGTTGTTTGTCATACACATTAATGATCTGGATGATGGGGTGGTAAATTGGATTAGTAAGTATGCTGATGATATTAAGATAGGTGGCGTTGTGGATAATGACGCAGGTTTTCAAGGCTTACAGAGAGATTTAGGCCAGTTAGAAGAGTAGACTGAAAGATGGCAGATGGTGTTTAATACTGATAAGTGTGAGGTGCTACATTTTGGTAGGACTATTCAAAATAGGACAATCATGTTGAATGGTAGGGCATTGAGGAATGCAGAAGAACAGGGTGATCTAGGAATAATGGTGCATAGTTCCCTGAAGGTGGAATCTCGTGGATCGGGTGGTGAAGAAAGCTTCTGGTATGCTGGCTTTTATAAATAAGAGCATTGAGTATACGACTTGGGGTGTAATATTAAAATTGTACCAGGCATTGCTGAGGCCAAATTTGGAGTATTGTGTACAGTTCTGGTCACCGAACTATAGGAAAGAGGTCAACAAAATAGAGTACAGAGAAGATTTACTAGGATGTTACCTGGGTTTCAGCACCTAAGTTACAGAGAAAGGTTGAACAAGTTAGATCTTTATTCTTTGGAGTGTAGAAGGTTGAATGAGGACTTGATAGGGGTATTTCAAATTATGAGGGGGATAGACAGAGTTGACGTGGATAGGCGTGTTTCCATTGAGAGTAGTGGAGATTCAAACAAGAGGACATGAGTTGAGAGTTAGTGGGTAAAAGTTTAGGGGTAACACGAGGGGGAACTTCTTTACTCGGAGAGTAGTAGCTGTTTGGAACAAGGTTGCAGTAGAAGTGGTAGAGGCAGGTTCAATATTGTCATTAAAAAAAAAAATTAGATAGGAACATGGACAGGAAAGGAATGGGGGGTTATGGGTTGAGAGCAGATCGGTGGGACTACGTGAGTGTAAGCATTCGACACGGACTAGAAGGGCTGAGATGGCCTGTCTCCGTGCTGTAATTGTTATATGGTTATATGTGAGGTGGTGGACATTCAGATGAAGTAGAACTTGTACATTGAATGGCAAGGCACTGACAAGTCAGTTCACTGAAAGGCAGGATGGTGAAAAAAAGCGTTCAGCATGCTTGCCTTCATCAGTTATGGTGTAGAGTTTAGGAGCGGGGGATTATTTGCAGTTATGTAATTTGTTGTTGAGACCACTTTTGGAATATTATCTACAGTTTTGCTTACCCTGTTATAGGAAAGACGCTGTCAAGTTGGAGAGGGTGCAGAAGAAATTTACGAGGATGTTTTTTTGACTAGAGGGCCTGGGTAAAAGTGAGGCTGGCCATGCTGGACCTTTATTCCTTGGAGAATGGGAGGTGACCTCAGAAGTTTAAAATCATAAGGGGTATTGATAAGGTGGATTGTCATTATTGGAGAGTTGGAGAGCACAAAATGAGAGGTCACAGTTGGAGGAGAGGAGGGGAAAAATTGAGAAGAGACCTTGGGGATAACTTCTGTACACGGAGGACAGTGAGTACCCGGAAGAAGCTACCAGAGGAAGTGGTTGAAGTGGGTTCAACTCCAACATTTAACCGGCATTTGGACAGGTACATGGAAGGGAGAGGCTTGGAGAGTTATGGGCCAAACTAGACAACTGGGACTATCAGGGAGGATGCTGTGGTTGGTATGGACCAGTTGAGCCGAAGGGCCTGTTTAGATCGCATTACTCTAGGATTCCATAATTCTACAGTGACACAAGTTGCATCCCTGTGCAAATAGTTTTACTTGTACACATCGTTCTGCTATCAGTCACTGGCGTCTTTTCAGGGCTCCTGGCATCCAAGGCTTTACTCATACACATTGTGGATCATGCTAACTACCTGCCCTGTTCTGCTATCAGTTATCTGTGCTTTCTCTGGGCTCCTGGAGTCCAAGATTCACTGCTCTTCATGAAGCGTAAATTCCTGCCATAGGTGATGCTGGTGCCGTTTTCCTTTAATAGATATGGGCCTGCGATGGCTTCGCTGTCTTGTCACAATTGCTTACTACTGAATATCTGAGTCGAATTAGCCTTGCCTTTGGGACTAGTTATGCCTTAGTTGCAGCCTTTCATAAAGTGGCTTGACCAATGGATGGCAGGGTGGGTGGGCCACTGCTAATTTAACTTTAAATACAATTCTCTGGTTAAAATAGAAGCAAAAAGCCAAGGTCCTTGAGTATACTTCTCTTTGTTTCTCCTATTGTAGGTTTACATAGACCTGGTTGAAATGCCATGAAAATCAAATGTTTTCAGTAGCTATGCTAACACGTTACCTTCCCTGCACTTCCATATATTCAGTTACTAATCAATGGTCAATAATACATCATCTTCCATAGTATCAGTAACCTGTGAACTCAACCTGAATGGTGAGCGAGCTGGGACCTTCCTCTTTAGAGCAAAGGTGGGGGTGGGAGGTGGGGAGAGGTGATTTGATAGAGGCGTATAGGCTGGTAAGAGGCATAGGTAGAATGGAGAGCCAACAACATTTTCCCAGGGTAGAAATGACTAATATGAGGGGGCATAATGTTATGGTGATTAGAGAAAAGTATAGGGGTTTTTCAGAAGTAGTATTTTTTTTAAAAAAAAAAGAAAATGGTGGCTGTATGGAATGCACAGCCTGGGTAGTGATAAGGGTAGATGCATCAGTGAGATTTAAGAGGCTTTTAGATAGACACATGGATGAAAGAAAAATGGACAGCTGTTTGAGAGAGTAGGGATCAATTGATCTTGGAGCAGATTAAAAGTTCGGTGCAACATCATGGGCCAAAATGTCTGCATTGTGCTATATTGCTCTATGTCTCAGTTCAGTTTAAGCCCCGGGAGGAGTGATGAGACCTGTGAAGCGAGGTGGAATAAACCCTTTGGAATCATATACCTTTAAGGCCCAGAAAAAAACTATGCGATTTTCAGTTTAATGACAGAGATGGTATCCTATAGGTAGATTTCTTTTTCTGCTGGGATGGAATGCTTCAGGTTAATTAAACTTTCAACAGTGTGTAGGGCCTTCCCTATTCCTTACCTTATCACCATTTTGAGGTCAATATTACAAAGCATTAGTGAAACTCATTACAGTTTAAACTTCCCATTCTTCTCAAGCATCATGTAAATGTAAAGTTTTCTTTGAATTAATCCATACTGTTTTCTCTATTTCAGGTGAAAGATGAGTAGACGTCGGCGATTCAATGAGAAAGTACTGCTGGGTGTTTTGATTACTCTGGGATTGTTCTTCGTTTTCTGGGATAATGACCAACGTCGAGAGACTGATGATCTTGCAGAAACTGTTCATCGCAAAGATCTGCCCAAGGTTGTTACTGCTGATGCAACTAAATCAGTGCTCAAGTCAAAGTGCCACGCGAACAGGACATTGTTGCACCTGTCCTCATTTCATCAAGAGAAAGAGCACATAAAAAACTTCTTGATGTATAAACACTGTCGAGAATTTGACATGATTCAAAATGTCCCAGACAAATGTGGTGGTCGAGAAGGATCTCAGAATGTCTTCCTGCTCCTGGTGATCAAATCTCACCCTTTCAACCAGGATCGGCGGGAAATGGTAAGGAAGACCTGGGGCAAAGAACGCGAATTCAATGGGGTCCTAATTAAGAGAGTCTTTATCTCTGGTGTCTCTCCTGACCAAAAGGAAAGGAGGAAATTGAATCAGCTTTTAGCCATGGAAAACAGAGAACACAGAGATGTCCTACAATGGAATTTCTTGGATACCTTTTTCAACCTCACCCTCAAACAATACAAGTTGCTGCAGTGGGTCAGTGAATTTTGCCCCAGAGCTAAATTCATCTTCAATGGAGATGATGATGTCTTTGCCAACACCGATAACATGGTTGATTACTTGCTAGGCATGAAGGTTCACCAACACCTGTTTGTGGGCCATCTCGTTTATGGGTTTGGGCCCAATCGCCAGAAGTCGAGCAAGTATTATGTGCCAGAAATAGTGACCACCATCAAGTCGTACCCACCATACGTTAGTGGAGCGGGCATACTTATGTCTGTGTATACAGCTCACATCATTTACCAGATAGCCCAAGACCTTGAACTATACCCCATTGATGATGTCTTTTGGGGGATGTGTCTGGCCAAGACTGGACTAGCCCCACGCTCCCATAGCGGATTCAGGACAGCTGGAGTCAGGGTTCCTTCAACCCAAGATGACTCTTTCAATCCTTGCTATTACCGTGAGTTGCTGCTAGTGCACCGTTTTCGGCCTTTCGAACTGCTATTGATGTGGGATGCGGTGCATGATGCCAATCTGAAATGTGCTCATGCTGCCCAGAAGTCTGCATCCACGAAAAGGACGGCATGAGTCATGAGAGAATGTAACAACTGTTGGAATGTAATACAGTTTGTAAACATGTGTTAATCAGTTGTTTATGCAATGTAAGAAGGTTAATTCCGAAATTATATTGGAGTATACATTAATTCATAGAGTTGGTGCCTTTCTACATTCTACAAATGTTTGTAAAGCTGTCAGGTGTCATCACTCAGCCTAATTCTTAATGCACCCATAATGACATTACAATATTGACAGGAGCACCACAATTTAAGTCAATTGTAAAGTTATTCCAAGTGAGCAGTCCTTGTTGCATTGCGTACAGATAGGTACAGCATCTTCACTTGGGGCATTTGTATAATAAGCCACCAATAAAATTTGTAGTTACAGTTATATCTGTGTATTTTTTTCTTGCCGTTTCTTACATGTCCCTTGCAAAATGTGAAAGAGACAAATGCATTTCTTGGACTGGAACTGTGAGAACAACAAAGAATCTAGATCTAAAATTGTCTCAGCGTTGGAGGAATAGAGAAACTTATGGTCATCACTTCTGTACTCAAATGTCAGTCTGCGTTGTGTCTCTGTAACTACATATCAAATAGAAACACACACGCAGGAGATGGCTTTAACTGGAGTATTCACATTGCAGAGAGGGAAAGAGATCAATGAACATGTGGGGACAACAGATCAATATGCATACAGTGTCAGCAGTCCATACGTAGTGCGAAGGGGAGTGGCATTAGATTTGGCAGGAGTCTTGTCTAAGACAATGTACTCGGTTGCCAGTGTCATGTTGCTGGTATTGACACGGTCATCACTGAGAGGTACGTCCGGTAGCTTTGACTAGTGGCCAACCTGGACATCGGAGATCTGGAGAGGAGGGAACTTCAATAAGGCTCATTGTCCGAGGGGCAGCTCACGGCAGTGCAATAGAGCAATCGGTTACAAATCAACTAGTGGCCAATCGGCATTTGGGATTGATTAGTAAGAGCAAATTAAAGGAAGGTGGGGCAAACCCAGTGGCCGTCGTCTGAGTAGAAACATAGAAAACCTACAGCACAATATGGGGCCCTCGGCCCACAGAGCTGTGCCGAACATGTCCCTACCTTAGACCTACCTAGGCTTTACCCATAGCCCTCTTTTTCTAAGCTCCATGTAACCATCCAGGAGTCTCTTAACAGACCATATCGTGTCCGCCTCCACCACCGCCGCCGGCAGCCAATTCCACGCACCCACCTCTCTCTGTGTAAAAAAAAACTTACCCCTGACATCTCCTCTGTACTTACTTCCAAGCACCTTAAACTATGCCCTCTCATGCTAGACATTTCAGCCCTGGGGAAAGCCTCTGACTGTCCACACGATCAATGCCTCTCATTATCTTGTACACCTCTATCAGGCGACCTCTCATCCTCCATCGCTCCAAGGAGAATAGGGCGAGGTCACTTAACCTATTCTCATAAGGCATGCTCCCCAATTCAGACAACATCCTTGTAAATCTCCTCTGCACACTTTCTATGGTTTCCATGTCCTTCCTGTAGTGAGGCAACTATAACTGAGCACAGTACTCCAAGTGGGATCCGACCAGGGTCCTATATAGCTGCAACATTGCCTCTCAGCTCTTAAACTCAATCCCACAATTGGTGAAGGCCAATGCACTATATGTCATCTTAACCACAGAGTCAACCTGTGTAGCAGCTTTGTGTGTTCTGGGGACTCGGACCCCAAGGTCCCTCTGATCCTCCGCACTGCCAAAAGTTTTGCCTTTAATGCCATATTCTGCCATCATAGCGTAGGGACTGCGGTCTGCAGTCAGGTACTCAGGATCACTCAGCATAATGTTGCACGAACATTATTAGCAAAACACTCCGACACAAGATGGGTTTCATTTTGTTACAGACAGAAATGCCAGTTTGGTTCTACAAGTAAACTGCATTTCCACATTGGTGGAGAAGTGTACTGACAGCCCTCGCTATCTGTAAAAACTGTGTCGAGATGCTAAGGTGTATTCAATATGGACTGTGCCTTTAAAAAGAGAGAGAGTTGGTGTACACCGATTCAGAGAGAGAGAGAGAGAGAGAGAGAGAGAGAGAGAGAGAGAGAGAGAGAGAGAGAGAGAGAGAGAGAGAGAGAGAGAGAGAGAGAGAGAGAGAGCAGCTCGTGAGTCGCCATGGTTACGGAAGGGCGGAGCTATAAATGGGCAGCTGGTGTTCAGCATGTTTGGGATATATTCAAGGTCAGCTGGCTTTTCAGACAGACACACAGACACGGACAGAAATGCAGAAGAAATAGACACTGGATGAACTTTCAGTGCCCACGAAAGTGTGGGTTTTGATCGCAGTGTGGGAAAGGGGTGACCGGTGGAATGTAATCGGTGTGTTTAACCTTTGATAGCTTTACTGCGTGAAGGCGGTACTCTTTTGTGTGATCACAAAACTTTTACAGGACTTCGGAAGGCAACGGAGAGATCGACGACATCAGCTTACTTGGAAAACAAATCACCGCTCTCTCTCTCCTCAATTCTACTCAACTTAATATCACGAACTGAACTTACGTCATCCCTATACCATCGTAAGACTGTATCATTTACCACCTAAGCTGAAGAAGTTTGGGGTTTTATATTTACACACTTACATTTGCATAAACTCTGCTAACCTGTTTGATTTATCTGGTTTTATATTACGAGATTACGTAGATACTATTGAACAGTGTTTTATTTGCAACAATACCAGGTTCCAGGTGTGTTCCATTTATGCTGATTATTTTAACCCGTTACGGGGCACGTAACAAAACCGTTGCAACCCCTACATCACACCGCATTTCTGTAAACCCCTTCGACCCCTACAGCACTCGGCATCTCTGCAAAACCTCCATCATCCACCCTGGTGCATACAGACGACAGCAGACCCGAGAAAGATACCGTCGTGTCAGATTGAATGGCTCATAAATCACTGTTGGCCAGAAGAAACTACAGACTGATCAAGGACAGGGAAGCATACAAACCAGTTCTCTCTGTTTTCCCCCATTTTGTTGGCTATGAACTGATTCTTGCACTGGAATAATTTAATCACAGGAGCTGAATGTGGACACAGGAAGCTTCAGGTAATGATCTGCTAAACCTGAGACCATTCTCAAACAAGTCGCCATTTGTTATGTGAAGGGCGTGGACTCTGAACTGATTCTTGACTCTGGGACAATCTAATCAGAGCAATAAACCTGAGACCATGCTCAGAAGAGTAGCTACTTGTTAAGACAAGTGTTTCCAACCCATTTTTCCAGCTGGTCCAGATTCCGTTTCATGCTCCGGTACCCATCATCACTGTCGACTACACCCGCAATGTTGCTGTCAGCGACAGTGTGTAAATCTACGTGGTTTTAGTAGAAGTAATAAAAGATACTTGTTGGTAAATACAGATTATGTGTATCTCATTGATCATTGTTACAAGGGATGATTCTTGTCACAGTGGCGTCCATCATTAACATTGTCCACTAACAGGACACGCCCTCTACACAGTGTTACCATCGGGAAGGAGATACAGAAGCCTGAAAGCTCAGGCTCAGCGATTCAGGAACAGCTTTTTTCCCCGCCGCCACCTGTATCTCAGTTTTGTTTTCTCTATATTTATTTATCCAGTATTTCATTGTACTGCTACCGTAAAGTTAACAATTTCGCGACGTATGTCTGTGATATTAAATCTGTTCTGATTCTTTAAATGTACCTTTGAAACCTTTGATTCTGATGGAGATGCAGGGGGGATGTGTTAGATCGAACTTACATTAGTTGAAAGCCTATCAGAACCTCGTGTATTGTGCTGTAATATTCTATGTTCTGTGGTCGACCGAGCGTACCGTGTCTTGCTATAGTTAAGTAAATCGATTAATTATTTAAAGCTACAACGCCTTGCTCTTCCAGACGACTCTCAATGCGTCGGATAATCAAGTGCAGGAGAATTAAAAAAATATTAGGCCATAAATATCAGTCCCGACCGCTGGATGATCTCGATAGCTTTGCTTGAAAGGGACTTGCCAAGTATTATGTAATGATGAATTGTCCTCGTTGTTCAGACTACGCTGGTCATGGGGTATGAAGGGAAGTAACTGGACAAACAAGAATATTAGCGATAGTCAGAATGGGCCCGTGCGTAGTAGGTCATGTCTAACCAATCTCACAGAGCTTTCCGAGGTCGTTATCAAGAATGGTGTGGAAGGCAAGGCAGTGGATGCCGTCTAACAGGGACTTCAGCCAGGGATTTTTCAAGGTTCCTTAGGGGAGGATGTTCGAGAAGGTTCAGTCGTTTGGCTTTCACGATGAGGTAGCAAATTGGATTCGCCATTGGATTCGTTGGGGAAGTTAGAGTGTGGTAATGGATGGTTGTCTCTCTGACTGGGGACCTGTGATGAGTGGAGTGTCCCAGGGATCGTTGCTGTGCCCGTTGTTATTTGTAATCTATATCAACTATCTGGATGATAATGTCGTTAACAAGATCAGCAAATTTGCCGATGACAGCAACATTGCGGGTGTAGTCGACAGTGATGAAGAGTACCGGAGCATGAAGCGGAATCTGGACCAGCTGGAAAATGGGTTGAAAAGTGTCAGATCGCATTTAACACAGACGATAGTTAGATTTTGCACTTTGTGCGGACCAGCCAGGGTTGGTCTGACCCAATGAGAAATAGGGCACTGAGGAGTACGACAGGACAAACGAATCTGGGAATGCAGGTCCATAATTCAATGAAAGTTGTGGCGCAGTTAGACAGGGTCGTAAAAAAAGATTTTCGCACATTGGCCTTCATAGACCAAAGTACTGAGTGCAGGAGTTGTGACGTTACCTTGCTGTTGTTTAAGGCTTTATTGAGGCCTAATTTGGAAAAATGTGTGCGGGAAGGATGAAAATAAGATTAAAATAATGCAGAAAAAAATTATACGGCTAATGCCGTAACGGACTGAATGTTTTTAATTAAAAGGAAAGATTTCACGTGTTAGCAGTTTATTCCCGAGCGGGTAGAAGACTGAGGGGAGATTTGATAGAGGTATACAACATTATGAGGCGTATAGAGAGTGTAAATGCAAGCGGACGCTCTCCACTTATATCGGGCGAGAATACAACTGACGATCATGGGTGAAGTGTGAAATGTGAAATGTTTAAGGGAAACATGAGGGGAAACTTCTTCTTTCAGAGGGTGGTAAGAGTGTAGACAGAGCTGCCAACACAAATGGTAATTGAGATTCCGAGGCCAACGTTTAAGAGACGATTGGAGAAGTACACGGATGAGAGGGATATGGATGGGCACGGTCCGGGTGAGGCCGATGGCAGTAGGCAGTTTAAATAATTCCTCACTGACCTGACGGACTGGAGACCCTGTTTCTGTGCAGTGGTTTCCTATGACTGTCTGACTGTGTATCTGGGTTAGAACTTCAGTGTCACACAGCACCGACCAATCTAGAAAGTCGTTGGTACTGTTCGATCCATCTGTCCTTGCAACATTGAAGTAATTTGGATGGTTATTCTGTATTCTCAAATTGCCTGCGATGGTTTTGAAGGGAGGCAAGTGTGAGCCTGATTATTTGCTTTGTTTTCGCTGCGTTTTTAGTTTGTGTAGTTTTGTATGTTTCATTTATTATTGACTTCAGAGAGAGACACGCATTCCACACCGGCCATGTGGATTCAGGGTTAAATGGATCGGAATATGAGCGTATCTACACCCGATATGATAAAACCACGATTCAGAGGTAAATTGGCATTTGGATAAATTGGTGTGTACTTGAATTGGGAATTGGGATTGTCATTTTGGACGGCTGGTTCTTTTAGTGAGCACCAGTAGTTGCTGCTGAACACTTTGAAATTCTGGTTTCTAGTTGTAGGGCTCCATTGGAAAAGATGCTTTAAAGTCGTTGTAGCATTTGCCCTGTAATATGTAAATGACAGGTCAGTTTAGAAAACGCGCTGGTGCAGTCAATCACTCAGCGATTTGCTTACGTCGTCAGCCCTCATTCCAATAATTATTCAGGTGCTGCTGTGTGATCAGATTAAATCGATTATTTCCTCAGCCCTATTTCTGAGACACTGGTAACTGCAGACTCGCAATAGAGTTGTAAAGTGCAGCAGAATTTCGACTCTGCTTGAGGAACACGGCTGCGCTCTGTCTTCCAGCCAGAATTCACTCTGTCCACTACATCATCTGCCTTCTGTTAGGAAGCCAATACTGAATCAACACAGCCAGGTTTCCCTCGATCCCATGCCTCCTGACTTTCTGAATGAGTCCACTATGGGGAACTGATCAAACTCCTGACCAGAATTAATGCCCCCACATCGACTGTTCGGATTCATCTGTTTTCTTTATTTTCACTTTCAAATAATTCAATCTGACTCATTAAGGACAACATGCCATGTTTTCTCTCCGTAGCAAGACTACGTTTCTCCAAATACTCATAAGTTCCTTCTTCAATAATCCTCTACAGTAGTTTACCCACAACCGATGTAAGACTCGCTGGTCTATAATTCCAAAAACTATCCCTATTATCTTTCGTCAACAAATGAACAACATTTTCCACACTCCAATCATCTAGTTCTACTTCCGTGGCCAGCAAAGACACAAATATCCTGTCCAAAAGCGCAGCAATATCCGAGATCGACTTCCAAAATTACCTGGACTATATCCCTTGCGGCATCGGGGAATCATCTATCATAATTTTTTCCAAATTTCCAGAGCATCCTCTTTCTTAGCGTCGGCATGTTCTAGCATATCTGCCTTTTGCCACTGTGTTCACATTGATCAATGTATTCAGTGAGGAGCTTCACCGCCTCTTTGGACTCCAGACACAAGTTTTCCTCTTTTACCTCCGATCTGCCCACACTCTCTCCGGTCTCCTCCTGTTCTTCACAGTGCAGCTCGTCAAGGATTTCTCAAATCCCCCTATAAGTCTTTTAAGTCCATTGTTAAATTCCTTCCTGTCTACATTGTGACTCGCTGTAGCCTTACCTGATCCTTTCTTCCTTTTCTGTAAGTATCGTTCTTTCTTCCTCTTGATGAGTTGTTCCAACTTTTTTGTCTCCCAGGGTTACTTTACGCTGTCATCCTTTCCCTGCGTCACTGAGACAAGCCTATACTGAACCCTGTGTAAGTGCTCCCTAAACAATCCCCACATATCTGTTGCGCAATACCCCGAGAGCATCATTTCCCAATGTACGTTCCTAAGCTCCTGCCAGGTAGCTCCACACATCACTGACCCCCAATTAAATAGATCCCATGATCCCTGTTCCTAACTCTGCGCAAGGTAAATGTCGGGGAGTTCTCCCTGTTGTTCTGAAATGCAGACCCGCGGAAAGATCTGTCACCTGACCCGTTTCCTTTTCTAATATTAGATCTGGTACGGAAAGTTCGCCAGTCAGCCTTTCTTCTTATAGTGACATGAATCCTTCCTGAACTCAACTGTGAATTTATGCCATTCCTAAACATTTTACCTTGGGTAGGTGCCAAAGACTATTAGGGAAGTTGCAGTTGCCCATGCCAATAATGGCTCATGTCCAGTTTCCGCTTCCCGGTCGGTTCCTCACTGTTCCCGTTGCGGTTTTTTTTTTTGTTAATCTTGTGGGCGGCTGTACAGAATACTCCAAGTGGGGAGATCGCGCCCATTTCAAAAGGGAGAACAGAAACAGTGTTCGTCTCCCAGTCTATTAACAAACGAAAGCTCCACGTTGTCCTCCCTTTCTGCAGCTGCGATACCATCCCTGGTTTCCCGACGCACTCCCTTTACGCTCTGTTACCCGACCCTGTCCATTTTGAAACATGTAAAACCCAGAAATTCCTGAATCCATCTCTGTCCTTGTGATAGTTTGGAACATACTTCAACCTAAGTGACAATCACGCCAGGAGCATTGAACGTTTATATTGCTACCTATCTGAACTGTATGAAGCAAACAATCTTCCGCCAATTTTGCAATTTCCGGATGAGCAGGCATGTGACTATTTGAATTTATGAGATATTTACCAAATCTGTTCATTGTAAAACGACTTTATTTGAAAACTCCGCTGAATTTTCATTAGACACGGGCGTTATCTACACACATGGCCATTTAATGTAAACACATACTTCATTCCATTCCTCAGCTCCTCTCTGAATTTCCTCTGTGTCAGTGTATAGATACAAGTATTGGTGCACATGCTGAGAAATTGTAACATGAACCCAAATTGCTGTAGGATGTATACCGGGGATCTCAAATATCTGTCCTGGTAAAAATAGTTTTGCGTTTGCCATTTCAGGGAATGGGCTACATAGGGCATCCAAAATAATATGAAATTAGCTGATATAGAAAACAGCAAAATCATCGATTTTCTGCGTTTTTCCACCTCGGCATCTTTGTGATTGTCGCTGCTATGCCGAAGCCTTCTGCGGACTCTATTTGCCACAACGATATGTCTTACGGTTAACCCGTTAAACACCAGGATTAAGCCGATTGGTAGCAGTGGTGTTAAAATGCTCTGCAGTAATGTGTACCCTCTCCATACGGGTGAAGTAGCGTATTCATGTGTGCGGATGCACCGCCACGGCGTGTTGTCAATGATGACGTAAGGTTCAAGGGCAAAGTAAAACGGGACGCATTTCCCGCAGCTCACTATAACCACGGTCACGATAACAACCGTTGCTGTTCTCTCTGTGCAGTATCGCTCCCGCAACTTTCAGCAACATATTGCGATGAAGCGATCGAAGGTAAAACTGACCGTAAACCAAACAGAACAGTCCGTCGTTACTACCCGAAATACAAGTGTCATAGCGCATACAGGAGTGATGAGCAGGGATCTGGAATAAATGTAGATATTGTTGGTCTGCTCCACTAAAGCAACAACGGTAACCACCATCAGATCCGCTGTTGCCATTCCAACCAGGTAACGGGTGATGCATTTGGAGACTCCGCATTTTCCCCGAGATAGAATCACAATCGCCGTTAAATTAACTGCAAGAAATTTGGAAACATAGTAGAAATATCGTCAGTTCCTTGAATGTCCCCATTTTACCGATGCTATGCAGGGTATGGTCTGTTTGGAAGTGGAAAGTGGAAATCCAGTGCGTGTGGTACCCGTCGCTGCACTCCGGCTGGAGGACAATGACGGATGTGAGTGTCAGTGGATTGGAGACCTTCCCACAGTTTAGAGCGAGGCATCCGAGTTCAATGACTCACGAACCGGTGAACGAAACATTTGAAACAACCTCACCTGTCAATCACACTTCCTTCTGCTCCTGCAGTGCACCGCTCCGTGCCGATTGTGGTTCTCGTACCAATGCGCGGCCCTCGGCTTATTGGAGAGAGTCTCATCTCTCTGTTTCCATTGTGGAACCCTTACTAATGTGCGGCCCTCGGTTGACTCGAGAAAGTATCACATCTGCCCTCAAATTCACCCTTCCAAAGTGAATCGCTTCGTACTTTTCCGGGTTGAACTCCGTCTGTGACTTCTTAGTGCTGCTCTGTGTCCTGTCACCAAAATCCAGGGAGAAAACGCTTCATTCACAACTATCTTCTGCCTTCTGTGGGCGTCAGTCCCGAATCCACCAGCCAACTTTCGCTCAATACCAAACCTTCTGACGTTATGAATGGTCCTACCATGGCTAACCTTAACGCATGTTAAAATCCATTCATATCAGATCAATTATCTCCCACTTTATTTCCAGAAGACCACGCAAAAAACACGTTCTCTCATCTGTTTCTCTCTTTCATTGACTCCGCCTTCGCTCGGGCAAGTGTAAAGATGTAAATTATCCTCATCCTCCGGGGGCAATCTGGAAGTGGTTACTCAACTCCTTCATCCACATCACCGTCGATTGCCTGAAATGTAAATCCAAGAGGATCATCTCATCTTGGTCCAGGACATCCCATTGGCAATAGGTTTTCTGGAACTCAGCTACTAGAGGACATTGACTATCTCCAATGGGTTTGTGTTGGTTAATATATCACCCCAACTTGTTTCGAGCGGTCTGGATTCAATATACTGATGGACTTGCTTTGTCAGCGACAACATATGTCCCTGCAAATCGCGGAGCTCTAAAGGGCCTTGGCTGATGCAGTGAGTTCCTAACCGTCTGTCCAATTTCCGACTCCCGCTGTTTTGTTCACCCCTCGAAATCAGCATTGCTTTGCTGTTAATTCCGTCCCTTATTATGGGCGGCATCATAATGAACCTCCTTAATAGAGCCAATTGATTGCTGCTTGCATTTGTCCTTTCCAATAACATCATACACGGTGTGTAACAAATCTAGTCAAATGAGGGATTATAACCATTTCATTTTAGATAACATTGTCTTTAAAGTTCTGTTCATCCGTTCAGCAAATGCACTCTACTGTGGTCGATAAGGGATACCAACTTGTGTTTTACCCCAAACAGTCTCAGATGTGCATGTTGCGGGGACCATGACTGATTCTGGAGAGCTTTGCAATCCCCAACGGGTAGAAACTCTGTCCAACAAAATCCTGTCTGTGACGTCAGCGGTTTTCATTATCTAGCTGGGGACGCCTCTCTCCACTTGGTGAACGCATCCACTAACTCGGGGATACAGTTCAGTCCTCCAGGTTATGGAGGTGAAGATCAAACAAAACAAACCTGCAAGTTAACACATGGTCCTTCTACGGGACGTGTCCTGAAACTGATTTTCTAGCCGATTTATCTGGGTTATCACTGGGCACAAATCAAACAATTCTTACAATAATGTACATCTCCTCGCAGTTTTGGCCACCAACACAGATTCTTCAACTGTTCCATAGTTCTATCTGATCCATGATGCCCACAAATGTCACGGTGCCAATACATCGTCTGGTTTCTTTCACAATCCCGCTCCTCAAATTTACCACTATCAAGTATAATCCAGATTTGTGCCTGTATCCAATCGAATTTTCCCAAACTCTTCAGAATCCTCTCCTGTTTGTACCTTTGCTCACTCCTGATCCTGTTGCAGTGTCATGACTAAGTCTATATGTGTACAGTTTGATGGTTTTTCTGTCATCCCTACCTCTACATTTGCACTCACCTTCATCACCCAAGTTGATTCCAGTTATGAATAACTCACCAGCCTTCCTGCTCCTTTCTGGAGATGCCTTTAAGTGAACCTCCACCTTTTTAATCGATCAGTGTTTTATCTTGCCTTCTCAAATATTTACTTCAACAAGGGAGCTGATGACAAAGGTTTGCCTTCTATTGGGATATAACCTCTAGATTCCCATAACGGTAAATATTCAGTCAAAGCACATGAGCATCCAATGAATGAAGGGAGATGGGTCATGTACAAACATCCGAGTTTAGTCTCATTCAGTATCGTGTTCAGCGCAGGAGTAGTGAGTCACAGGGCTTGTTCCTGTTCTCTGCTGTTCCATGATCCCAACATGTCCAGGTGATGTGTTCACATTGTAATATCAGTCTGTTCATCATCTTCTGTCCATTCACCTACTTTCATCTCGTTCTTCTGCACTGACGGGTGTAACATAGGACACAATGTCTTGCATCACGGGAACAAGCTCTCCCGCCAGCCATGTCCCTGACGAGCTGTGCAGTGACGTAGTAGTGACAGCAAATTCTCAGAGTTCATCAGTCAACCTCCTGCTGCAATGCGGACCTTTAGATGATTCCAAATGTCAGACCTGAGCTTCCCTCGAATTCCTACTGACAAACTCTCAGTGCTGCACCGAACAACGTAGTTACAAATTTTCTCAATCAAAATGCATGGCATATTGCAGATGAGTCCGAAACTGTCATAAGGAAATCGAAATTATACTTAAATTATTTATGAGCGTGACATAACTCGAATAAATTCACGGTTTGGTTCACATTGAGGAATATGTGACAGAATCAGCAAATGTAAGAGTGCCGAGATACACGGTGAAGGCTGCAATTTAGAATTGCTCAGGGAAATGTATTCATATAAATAATGCTGGTACATGAAACAAGCTGTCTTAGTGGGTTTTATTTCGATCAATTTATGAAATTAATTACGCACTTATTTATTTAACATAATTCATATATTTATTTTTTTCATTCAACGTTTCAGAAGTTGTGTTGCCGAACCACAGAGGTTTACGGATCAGATGCTGCTCACTTGGCGCTGCGTGGTTTAGCAGCGAATAGCATGCAGAATTATGCCGGGCCGAACGGTCTGTTTTCCAAATGACCCTATGACGCTGAATGTGCTGCTCAACACAACCGTCATTATTCATCAGTTCACAGTCCCTCACAATATTAACATAATCCAACTGTAGAAGACTCTTGTTCTAAGAATAGCTCGGTGAATACAGATTCTATTTTAAGAGTATTCAGTAGATTGGTGGAACAGTGGGAAAGAAGGAGAAAAAAAAAACCACCGGCTCACACTGAGTCAGATATTCACAGGTACGGGACTGAGACAACACCGGTAACGCTGGAGCAGACAGATACAGAACGAAACCCACACTTACACGATAGTGGAGACTTGCAGATACAGAATGAAACCCACACTCTCACACTGTAATAGAGACTGACAGATACTGAATGAAACCCACACTCTCAGAGTGTAACAGAGAATGAAAGTATTATCCATCTGAATGTCTCCCCTTTGTTGATTGTCTTTGCACTGCTGTCCTTCTATCTCACTAATTCTACATATTATGTGAAGTACATGTCAACCATCTCTTCATTTTCAGCTTGAGGCCTACTGAATCATGAATCCTTTGCTCTCTGGCAGCCTGGGCTATTGCTCTCTGCTCTCCCAGTTTACTGGTTGTGTGTCATTCTGCTATGAGTGTTCTTAGTTTCTACAACATGGTCCTGCGGCTGTTTCAATGTCGCTTCTGTTTCTTTTTTCATGCTGAGTCAACCACACAGTGCATTCTTAAACGCGTTTGGAGTGGGAAGGGAAAGTCATGGGCAGTGAGATCGGCAAAGGATTTCATACATGCACGGGCGTTTACTTGCCTGTGTGTTGGGGATGGGGAGAGAGAGAGGGAGCGTGTCTGCATTTAGGTTTGTGTGTGTGTGTGTGAGAGAGAGGGAACGTTCTGGGTTTATGTTTCTGTGCTTGTGTATATGTGTATGTGAGAGGGATAGTATCTGTGCGTGTGTGAATGTGTGCGCGTGAGAGAGAGGGAGTGAGTGACTGAGACAGAGAGAGAGAGAGAGAGAGAGAGAGAGAGAGAGAGAGAGAGAGAGAGAGACAGAGAGAGAGAGAGAGAGAGAGTGCTAATAATGGTTTCTAACATGGTTTTATGCGATGGTGTGACCTTATTTGGTGGTGCTGCATTTATTTATTCAAAGGCATTGAGGAAGTAATGCCAAAGTCACGGGTATTCTTATGTTAAACCATGACATGAAATTGGAATGGAATCTATACACGGCAGAAGGTATTTTGTTAACTCATGTCGGTATTCTCACCAGAGACAAACGTGTTGATGGTTGTGCCCGTAAGCCACGGGACAGTGAATGACAGCCTTATCAGCACATTATATTCCTACACCACAGTATTTCAGCATCAAACTGTTCCTCAGGTGGATTAACAGCGGCTTTTCCGTCACTTTACCCTTACAAATCCACAGCTCTAGTAAGAAATTTTATACATATAAATTACAAGAACTACACTCACACAGACACACACACACACGCACTCACTCACGCACACACACACACACACACATACACACATACCCACTCACACACACAGACACACACACATACACACAGACACACAGACACACACACACAAACACACACACATACACACACACAGACACATACACACACAAACACACACACACAGACACACACACACACATACACACTCACAAACACAGACACACACACACACACAAACACACACACACTACACACACACAGACACACACACACATACACACTCTCACACACAGACACACAGACACACACAAACACACACACATACACACACAAACACACACACACACACAAACACACACACACATACACACACACACATACACACTCACAAACACAGACACACACACACACACACACATACACACTCACACACACAGACACACACACACAAACACACACACATACACACACATACACACACATACACACACACAAACACACACACACTACACACACACACAGACACACACACACACATACACACTCACACACACAGACACACACACACACACACACACACACACACACACACACACACAAACACACACACACACACACACACACACACTCACACTTTTTCTTGGGCTGCCCATCAATTTTCTTTTTTTTAATACTTTATTTACAATTTTCAGTTTTACAAAGACAAAACATATTGAAGACGTACAAAACAATACAAAGGAAATGCAGCTCCAGGTGGAGGACAGACATGACAAATCAAAAACAAGAACAAAAAGGCTGCCAGACAATTTACAAGATTGCATAAATATACTTACAAAAAAAAAGTTGAAAGAATAGTGGTATCACGGAAGCAATGTAAAATAAAATGAGTAAAGGAATCCGGTTAGGCACCACCCCCACTCATGGGACTAGATAGGTCAAGGTCACAATGTATGTGAGGTAATATGACACTGAGCCAAGAAAGGTCCCCTTATTCTCTCAAATATATTCCGTGTATTGGGGTTGTGCAGATGCACAAGTTCAACCTTCCAAATTCACATTTTTTCGCTATCTCCAAGTTAGACACTACTTTAAGGAAAAGTGCCCACACTTCGAGCCTATTTCCACCACACATCCCTTTCTCGAAAACCTCTTGCTCCCTCCAGACCCCAAACAGTTAATATCAAAATGTGTGAATTGTTGTACTCCTTTGGTTTCTACAGATTTTATTAGGGAAGCCTGGGCTAGGGACTTGAACTCAGAGATATCAGCGGAACTTTGGGAGAAGGAAATGTCCCGGGTTTACTGTTGTTCTATTAACGCTGCAGGTTAATCCAGTGCAAGGTGATGCATAGATTGCATTATTCAAAAACAAAACTGAATCGCATCTTCCCATCTGTGTCTCCTGATTGCGACAAGTGCCGCTCTGCCGAGGGCTCACGAGCACATCTTTTCTGGTTTTGTCCTACATTATACAACTTTTGCACTGCAATTTTTGAGTGGCTCTCAAAAGCCTCTTCTAGAGACATTCAGCCGAATCACGACCTCGCCATCTTTGGATGCTCTGCACTGACTCTTGAGTTGCCGCACGACATGCGGATTGCTCTGCATCTAGGAATGGTGGTGACTAAGAAACTTATTCTTCTGACCTGGAAGTCTTCTACTCCACCCACATTTGCACACTGGCTCAAGGAGATGTCCATCGATTTTCGATGTTGACTGAGGTCTTCGCAAGTTTGTATGGGAGACCGGCAGTTGCCCATGCTGCAAGTCTCCCCTCTTCACGCCACCGATGTTGTCGAAGGGACAACATGTTGTCAACCCATACAGGTTGGCACCGGTGTCGTCGCAGAGCAATGTGTTGTTAAGTGCCTTGCTCAAGGAAACACACGCAGCTAAGATCGAAACAGCGATCTTCAGATCACTAGACCGACTCCTTATCCACACACGCCGCCCACGCACGCACACACATACACACACACACACACATTCACACATTCACACATATGCATACACACAGAGATACACACTCACACAAATATAAACACAGACATACATACACATCTACACATAAACACACAGATGTACAGACTCAAGCAAACACACACACACACACACACACACACACACACACACACACACACACACACACACACACACACACACACACACACACACACACACACACACACACACACACCAGATGTAGAGAAGATAGTTTAAGAGATGGAGGGATGGAGAGATCCGTGTACAGATCTGAGCTTCAAGATATCGAGAATATATATTGTACTGGGAACCTGATAAAAATGACTTCAACTTCGATGTCGTCCAGGGCTGATGGAGAACTGGACAGAGTATCCGTGTACACAGCGGGGATGTTTTATATCTGGAGGCACATAGCGTGACGGGGTGGAGCAGCTGAATTTTTAAAAATGTGGAAGATATTAAACTGAAGTCTGTAGGAGGAGAATGGGAGGGTTTTTTATGTGTCCCTGGATCCAGAGCACAGTGAGGGGAAAGCGGATTTATTTGTAGATGAAACAGCGGGCGTGACAGTGAAAAGCGGCAGAAAATGGTGGAACCACAGTGAAAGTTTCTGTTTGGAAAATAGGAACAGTCGTGACCGCTGCCAATACAACTATGAAAAGTTGTAAATAGGGCGGCACATTGTTCACTTACTGGTCTCATTACACGTTTTGGTCAAATTACACAGAGGGATCTGACTGAGGTAATGCCAATGGCATTGACGTGTTCGTGTTACATACCAACAGTATGTGCACCTGAGACACTGCCGGTGATGTAATTTGTTTGTTCAGTAACAATGGTGGGAGGTGGGACCTTGTCACTGGAGATCGATCCCCTGTATAAATCAGAGCCTGCTGCAGTACGTCAGCCCAGAGTGTCTTGCCGAGCTGTGGAATTCAGAGCAATAGCGTTCACTGCGTCACTCAAATGGGATATCCAGTAATCTATCGGATAGAAGAGATTTACTTCCCTGTTATTTCAGCCGTTGGAATTCCCGGTAAGCCGCTGTCACGCCTGCAAACGGCAGGAACTGAGAGTTAATTCCTGTGTTCTGAAGCGTTTCTCTCGCTACTTGTTTCCACAGCCACCTGTCCAGTCCCCGCATTTCAGTCATGGGCGGAAGGCGCTGACAATATTAATCCCATTGCTTTCGCAGCAGACAGCGCTCCATATTAGAGCCGAGATGCTGTCTTTGACTGAAATCCTCTCCGCTGGCTCGATATCATGTAATAATTGTGAATCAAAATGTCTGCACAGGGGGACACCGGGCTACACTGCATCCGTGGGAGCCAGCCGACCTTCTGTTCTGTCCGTATGAATCAACTGTGAATTGCCTGACTGGGTGATGGAACAACGCGAATGGCTCATTTATGATAGAAATATGAGCTGAGAGAACCGCCGATGTGGATTTCATTTCATTCCTGTGCGGCTCAGACCAGTGACGTTGGTATATCAGACCCATTCCTTACTGCGGCCAGGAAGCGTTTAACCAGCTGTCACCTGGTCGGTTTGGGAATTCACCCAGATTGAACCCATTTACAAAACTCGCGGAGAGTTCTCTGTCACGCCGATATTGCACACTGTCAGCGGGTTCATATGTTCTGGGTCCAGTTTCCACCATTTGAAGCAGGAAAAAAAAACACAAGATGAAGTCTAATAATAATAATTTTGCTCTATTGCCCTGACAGGTCAGTAATTACTCTGCTCCTTTCCCTCCCTCTGGCAGTTAACCTGGTGGCGATTGTTATCCTGTCCCGAGGAAAGTGCGGTCTCTCCAAATGTATCACTCGCTACCTGCTGGGAATGGCAGCGGCCGATCTCCTGGTCGTTATCTCTGACCCTCTGCTGAAGTGGACTGTTCTCTTATATTTTCGGTCTTCCTTCCTCTATTGGACTCCCGTTTGTAGGATTGTTCTTTGCCTGCTCATAGGAAGCACCGGGATCTCTGTCTGGCTGACAGTCGCGTTCACCTGTGACAGATTTGTAGCCATTTGTTGTGAAAAACTGAAAACAAAATATTGCACCGAAAGGACGGCGGCTGTGGTTATCGGGACAGTGAGTGTTCTGGGCTGTTTAGGAAGTGTCCCTTTCTACTTTACATTGGAGCCTTTGATGATAATTGATGGAGTTTTCTATGGCTGTTTGACCAAAGAAAGCTTCTATACATCTCCCTCGTGGGCCGCACTTCTTATGATTCATCGCATTTTCATGCCTTGTCTCCCGTTTGTTCTGATTTTATTGTTCAATACTCTGACGGTCAGACGGATTGTGTCCGCTAATAAAGTCCGGATGGGGCTCCGGGGCCGCAGCGACGGAAAGAATGACAAGGACCCGGAAATGGAGAACCGAAGGAAATCGGTGGTTTTACTATTCAGTATAACCGGTAGTTTTATATTTCTGTGGTTAACACTGCTGGTTTCTGATATTTACGTTCTGATTGCAAACATCCCTCGTTACTCGGACACGGGTCCGATTTATATCGCAGAATCCACGGCGACGATGCTGCAGATCCTCAGCTCCTGCACCAACACATGTATTTACGCCGTGACTCAGAGCAAGTTCAGAGAGGAGCTGAAGAACGCGGTGAAATACCCGCTGAAACTGTTAACCAAATTCCTTAAATCATAGAGCGACTCGTTGGTTTCTGCCAGACATTTAAGTCAAACACCATGTTTCCTTCATAATCTATCCACTTGCCGATATGTAGAACTAAGGGTAACAACTGAGCGCTGTGAAATACGCATGAATTTTGTGATGATATATTTCACTCGCTGTTTTCCCCGTAAAGGTGAAATGTGTCCTTCATCAAATATGTAATATGTAGCGGTCACCTCAGCTGTAATTCACCCCGATGGAGGGTCTATAGTCAGATCCCGTCCGTTTTACTTTAATAATCTCCATCACATCTGACAGCGTTTTACTCTGGGTTGGTCCAGTTAGGAAGAATCCTCTCCCTTTTCTCCATTCTCTCCGTTGTTTCTGATTCATCCTTTTCAGTGACGCTCACAGTGTTTTACTCCCAATATCTCTCACGTTGTCCTCGCTCACTCCTTCCCCCACGCCGGTGAGGGGAGCGTGATCAGACTGAAACATAGCGGAGGTGTGTGTGTGTGTGTGTGTGTGTGTGTGTGTGTGTGTGTGTGTGTGTGTGTGTGTGTGTGTGTGTGTGTGTGTGTGTGTGTGTGTGAGTGTGTGTGTGTGTGTGTGTGTGTGTGTGTGTGTGTGTGTGTGTTTCTTTACTTTTCCACCTCCTTTTCCATCTCCGGACTGCTCCGCTTTGTCCTTTCATATCTGCCTCTTTATCTCTGGTCACATCCTGAGGTCCCGAGAAAATCTGTTTCCACTGTTTCCTGTTTCTCTCTGTCCGCACGTCCGATCCCGTTCGGAACAGAATTCAATCTCCTTGCAGACTAGTGAGTTTCACTTTGAGGGAGACATGATCGGGCTGGAACATAGCGTATGTGCGTTCTTTTCCTTCTTTGTCAACTCCGTCTCCATCTCCGACCTGCTCCCTCGTTGTCCCCGCATATCTCCGGCATTATCTCTGTTCACATCCCGAGGCCCCGTCACAGTCTGTTTCTTTCCCTCTGTTTCCCTCTGTTCTCTGTTTCTCTCTGACCACAACTTCCGTCCGGTCGTGTACTGAGCAAAGCAAATCTCATTGCAGGAACGTATGTTTATATTGATCATCAATGTACGCTGAAATTTAATCAGCTACCAGAGCCACGGGTAAAAAAAAGTTATTTGTTTATTTTTTCTCTCTCCAACTAACTATGCTCTACCTGGAAGTTTTATCGATGTATGAAAAATAAAAGAATGATACTGGAAATCCGAATTAAAATTAGTTTCAAAGACGTTGTACCGCTTTCTGACGGACCATTACTCACTCTGTTACATTTCCAGTTCCGTCTCACTGATGTCTGTCCTGCAACCGATCAGCGTTACACAACACCGGTGATTCTCCTCGCCCGGAGATGACGGAAGTAAGATTCGACACGACAGATATCTTTTTGAGCGCACAATTGATTTATGCATCTCGCGTCGGTTATTACCAACTCAACGCTTTATCATAAATAATGTTTCCAGTGATACTTAAGGATTGTGTCCCATCTCCGGCCACCGTGAACACAAAAGCAGCGTGAATCCCAAGCGACGTCATTCTCGTCTTGTCCAATTTAACTCCCAATCAGATTGAGTGGCTTAAAGACTACAACATAATTGCCTGGCAAGATTAAATGACAAGGGCATCGCATTCCGGACTTGGTAATGAACTGAGGTTAATTTTTTCTCGTGTAGGCAGCGCAGGTTCTTATGCTGTTGACTGTTGTCCAAGTCTAATCGCAAACTGGAGAACATCTGCAGACGCTGGAAATCAAAGTAATACCCACACAATCCTAAGGAGCTCAGCAAGCCGGGCAGAATCTATGCAAAAGAGTAAATAGTCAATGTTCCGGGCCGACACACTTCATCAGGGAGATACAATGCAATAGGATCGGACGTTTCTGCTATAGTTATATGTATAAGATGATGAGCGGTATTGATCGTGTGGATAACCCGAGGCTTTTTCCCCCGGGACAAAATGACTAATACGCGGGGTATACTTTTAATGCGCTTGGAAATAGGTACCGAGGGAATGTCAGAGTCCAGTTTTCACACAGAGAGTGTTGGGTGCGTGGAATACACTGCCGGCGGCGGTGATGGAAGCGAATACAATAGGGTCTTTAAGAGCCTCTTAGACAGGTACATGGGACTTTGAAAAGTAGAAGTCTATACACCAGGGAAATCCAAGACAGTTTCTAGAGTGGGTTTCATGGTGGACACAACATTGCGGACCGAAGGGCCTGTAATGGGCTGTAGGTTTCTATGTTCTATGTTTTTTAATTGTAGTGTCGGCGACAGACGTTAGACACCCAGGCATGCCTCTTACAACTGTTGGCAATTGAGCAGAGCACTATGCATTGGGTTGTCTGCGGCCCCGTGTCGTTCTGCTAAATTGCCATCAGTAAACCCTTGACATGCTATCCTGCTAATCGCCCTTAAATATTGCAAAAAAAAAAGTCACTCATTATCACAACCTGGTTTCGGAAATGGTAAAATAAGAGAATTCCAGGGACTACAGGTTGGTACAAACCCTTCCTGATCGAAAAGTGCTTTATGACAGGTTTCATTCTTTACATTGTCGCCAGTGACAAATCATATTTCCGTATAGAGGGTAGAATAGCATCGGTCTTCCCGTGTGGGGCAGAATGTATAAGTCCTTCGAGATTTTTGCTTATCGCCCACCGAGAGGGAGGTGCCTGCGAAAGCAATAAAACTACAACATACTCAGGCAAAACGGGTGGAGCAAACAGATCAATCTTTGTTTTAACGATGAAGAAGGAAATATTATACACCCAGCCTGAGGGGAATGAAGTTGTCGAGCAGCGTTAGTATTAGGCAGAGTTATACACCTGTAAAGTCTGAAGCGCGGGTCCGAGTAGTTCAGGAGTTGCAGGGGGTTTGATGGCAATTTAAATCGAAAACCCTTCTTCCACTTTGTCCTTTGGACCATAATAGATGTGTTCAGTTAGAGAAAGATTTTCTGCTCTGTTAAAGCACGGAAAGGACCTTTTGGTGATTGCTCGGCTGAGATGTTTCAGTGTATCAGGCGGTGCAGTGTAAATTCATCAGAGTTTGGCATGTCAGGATAAGCTGTCGTTGGTTAACATCTTAGTCCAGGTGTATTTTCAATTCTGTGTATGGCAAAGCAGAGCTTCTCTGCAAGTCTACTCTACCATGTGTCAGGGAAAAGGGAAATGAAGTTAGTTATATTGCCTCCTGATTTTTGCCTGCACCTGGTTCCCTCTCCAAAGTCACCCTGCTGACGGATTGCCCCACACGGGCAGACGAACACGGTCCCCTTTAACCACGTCTCCATGGTAACGGAATATCCATCATTATCGTTTCCCCCTCTATTCCCCTGGGGAATTCAAACGTTCTTTGTACTTCAGGCCAAGTGGGTTCCACACATCAACTTTCATAACATCTGAACATTTCCAGGCAAGGAGTTATAAATTTCACAATTTTGCCCCATAGACCGAACTTCATACAGGGTCTATAGCCCAGTTACCGCGGTGGTGCCAAACATAATCTTTTAGACATGATGTAACAGGATCGAGTTCTGAATTCGCTTCTTTTTATTTCTCCCCGTTTCCTGTTCCAATACGCAAATTAGTCATGTCCATTTTTTAAGACCCATCGACGGTTCAGAAGCGGCCCTAAAAATGGGCTCATCTTTCCTTGCATAGTTCTTTGTCTTGCCGTTTGTCCCTCCCCTGCCCCTCTGCTTCGGTTGCCTAAGAGTTATCAGGCGGGGTCGGGGTGTTTGATTCTGTCGTGTAGCTTCTGCTGACATGAAAACTTTGTCCAGACCTGATTCCGGCCTGGGCTCAGGCTGTCGAGGTGAGGATAGAGACTTTGAGATTCCTCACCTTTCTTTTGTTTGGACGTGGTCTGAACAGTCAGTCTATTTTTGTTGTTGTTGTTGTTGTTGTTTCGTAGGTTGATGTCGCTCAGCTACCTCCAGCACTTATTCAACTGAAGTCGACTTTACTGTCAGTTAACAACACACATGCTCACCGACAAACACCACAATGTTTCTCCGAGCCGGGTTGTAAAGAATAGCAGCACAAACAACACACACAACACACAACCACTTATGAAAGAAAGGGCAGCATCCTCCGATGAGCCACGCACAAATAAACAAAGTTGCATAAATCAAAACACGTTATTATATAATCATAATCCCGCGTAGGGTCTCCGTCTCCGCTACCAGTTTCTTGTTTAAAATATTTAATTTTCTTTATCTCAAAAGGCCCCGATAGTGCCACCGCCCTTGTGTCCAATCGCACACGCTACTTGTAAAAGGAATCACATACCTACAATACAAACACGAGGAAATCTGCAGATGGTGGAAATTCAAGCAACACGCACAAAATACTTTTGGAACACAGCAGGCCAGGCAGCATCTATAGGGAGAAGTACTGTCGACGTTTCGGGCCGAGACCCTTCGTCAGGACCATCTGAAAGGAAAGATAGTAAGAGGTTTGAAATTAGGAGGGGGAGGGGAAGATGCGAAATGATAGGAACTGCAGAAGCTGCTTTTGCTAATCACCTTTCCAGCTCATAGCTTCAACCCTCCCCCGTCTCCTCCTGTCATTTCGTATTTCCCCCTCCCCTACTTTCAAATCTCTTACTAGCTTTCCTTTCAGTTAGTCTGACGAAGGGTCTCGGTCCGAAACGTCGACATGCTTCTCCCTATAGATGTTGGCTGGCCTGCTGTGTTCCACCAGCATTTTGTGTGTGTCACATATCTACTATATCCACTTTCCAACGAGACCTTATCAGCAGAGGAAGTTGGCGGCGTCAGCAGATCTCCCAGGGATTTCTTTACTAGTTCAAACTTATGGTGTTTCTTTCTCGGTTTCTTCTTTACCTTTACAGAGAAAACTCTCCCCGTATTTCACTCATAAACTTTACTATCATTACTTACTATCTTCCATCAATCTACTTACCTGGTTTTCATCTTTGTCTTTACAGGGAACTCTCTCCCCGCATTCCTGATCAACTTTACTCTTACTATATTCCATCCTACTTAAATCCACTTACCTGCTCCTGCAAAAGAAGGACAGTCAGTCTCAAGCACAAGCGCGAATGAAATTTCGTTCCGTTCGCCTCTTGACGTCTTATTTATATTTACTACTTTTATTTACTAATCGGAGAAAATCTTAGGTGGGTCTAGGCCCCAGATCCGGACTTCCTTATTTCACACAACACTTCACATAATGCTGCGGTCTTTCCTACCTAGTCTCGCCGATCCCCTGCTTTCTGCACGGTCATGGGCCAGGGTCATGGCGAACTCGTTCTTGCCTTTGCTGCCCTCAGTTTATCTATCGTTCGACCGTTATGTCGGAATCCTGCTCGACTACGCCAATTTGCCAAAAGTTATTTTAAAATGAAATTCAATCCCAGAATTCAACTGGCGAATCTTTCATGTCGTGGAGAGTCCGCGTCTGTGGAAATTTGAGGTACAATTGGAAAGCTTGTCTTTATATCTAGTAGCAAAAAGCGCGCCAGACCTTCCCAGAACAGTAGAATTAGTTCATAATGTTCTTCTCGCGATTTGTGGCCCATCCGATTACACTCATCGCACTTGTGTAGCTCTGTTATCGTTGTAAGGAGTAGCAGTGCCAAGCACGATATTCACATGTAAAGTCCACAATATCACTGAGCTACAGCAACATACAGCCCTGTAAAACTTATATTCGGAAATTTCAACCACGTGCAGGGAGGTTGGAGGTCAGGCAGTGAGGGAGAGTGATGGTGGTGAAGAAGGCTTGGAGGGAGGGAGATTGTGGATGCGAGTTGGAAGGAGAGGGGTCGATGGAAAGAGTCACCGAGACGGGAAGGATTATAAGTTTCGGCAGCACTTTATAATGGTGGAGCAGCAATCCCAAAGTGCAATGCGTGAAGGAAAGTCCTCTAGCTCCTCACTGTACATTTTTTTTCCTGGATTTTGACACACTTCCCCACACACCCTCTTCCCAGGCACCCCGGCTACGGAGACTTTCTCTGCCCCGTTTCTCTGCCTGTCTCATTCTCGGACCAGTCTCTTTCGGTACACCCCGTCTATCTCTTCCCCAGGCTCTATTTCCCATCTCGCCGCACACTGAGTGCCCTCTCTTCACAGTGTCTCTTTCCCAACTCACCGTCTCGATACCGTTCCTATCTCTCTCCTCCATCCACCGGTGTCTCCTCAATCCTATCCTCGGCCCCTCCCCCACTCAGATCTCTCTACCCATCCGAAATCTCTCTCATAACCCTGGCCATCGCTCTCCACCAAATATCCCTCTCTCTCGATCTTTTCTCTGACCTCCAACTTCCTTCCCTGTGGATGAAATTTCCGAATATGTATGTTACAGGGCTGAATGTCTCTGTAGCTCAGTGACATTGTGGACTTCTGTGTTTTCCACCGGAATATTGTGCTGGGCACTACAACTCCTCAGAAGGATAACACGCCTGTACAAATGAAGTGTATGCAATCGGATGAGCCACAGATCAGGAAAACAACATTATGAACTATCTCCATTGTTCTGGGAAGGTCTGGCACGCTCTTTGCTACTAGACATAAAGACAAACCTTTTGCTTGTATCTCAGAGTTCCACACAAGTGGACTCTCCATGATATCATAATCAAATAAAAGATTCGCCAATTGACGTCTGGTATTGAACTTTATATTAAAAACAATTTCTTCCCTTGGCGTAGTTGAGGAGGATTCCTACAAAAGGAGGTGGAACGATGGAGTATCTGAGGGTCGTAAAGGCAACTTCCAGTTCGCTCCTGTTTGAGCCTTCCTGAACCTGGGCCACGGCCGGGAAGAAAGGATTGGATAAGTGCTGGAGGTACAAAAACGACATCAACATTCGTGACAGATAAAAATAGACTGACTGACCAAACGAAGTCCAAACAAAAGAAAGGGGAGGCGTCTCAATTCTTCTATCCTCACCTAGAGAGCCTGAGCCCAGGCCGGATTCAGGTCTGGACAAAGATTTATTGTTAGCAGAAGCTATACGACAGAATCAAACACCCCGACCCTGCCTTATTACACTCAGGCAACCGAAGCAGAGGAGCAGGAGGGAAACAAACGGCAAGACAAAGATCTATCGAAGGAAAGGTGAACCTTTTTTTTCGGGTCGCTTCTGCACAGGTCGAGTGGACTGAAAAATGGGACGACTATAATTTGCGTATTAGAACAGGAAACGGGGAGAAAGAAAAAGTCGTGTAATCAGAAGTCGGTCCAGTTACACAATACCCAAAAAAAAAATTATGATTGACACCTCCGCGGTAATCGGGCTGTGGACTGTTTCTGGAGTTCGGGCTAGGGGACAAATCTGTGACATTTGCCACCCCTTGTCGGTGGACGTTCTGAAAAGTGTGTAGAACTCACTTGGCCTGCAACACAAAGCGCGTTTGGATTCCCCAGAGGGATCGAGGGAGAAACGACAATGACGGATACAACGTCACCATGGGGACGTGGTTAAAGGTGACCGTGCTCGGCTGCCGATATGTGGCAGTCCGTCAGCAGAGTGATTTTGGAGAGCGAACCAAGTGCAGGCAAAAATCAGGAGACAATCTCACTGACTTTATTTCCCGTTTCCCTGATACATGATGGAGTAGAGTTGCAAAACAACTCTGCGCTACCGTTCACATAGTACAGACACTGTTAAACTGCCCAACGACGATTCACTATCTACGACAGCTGATTCTGACCTGCCAGCGCCTGATGCATTTCCATTGCACCGCCCGATACACTGAAACATCTCAGATCCGGAGATGCAGAGTCGGAGACAATCCATCATTCTGCTCTTCAGCCTGTCGGCGAGTTTCCTTCTCTGTTGGGCGACAACCACTCTGGTCTTCATTCTCATGCGATGCCTCTACACCGACCTGGAAGTGTCAATCCGGCTTTTTCAGGCACAGTTTTGGGGTTCTGTGATTCAGAATTTCAGCAGCTGCACGAATACATTTATCTACGGAGTGACCCAGACCCGATTCGGAGAGCAGTTGGAAGTTCTTTTGATCTCCCCCTCAAATTTTGTTTTGAAACATTTTAGAAGTCTCTACCGCTCGGTCGAAGGGGTCAAATAATTTTGACATTCCGAAAATAAATCCACACCTGCTCTACAAGCACATGAATAAATTGAACTTCCTGAAAACGTTGTTGTTCCCAGCAGTTCAGCCTTTCCATTATTCCAGGAAATGAGGTATTGTTATTTATATATAAGTTGTGGGGATAATCAGGTAAGAAGTTGTGAAAGGGAGACATGAATGCGGAATGGTGAAGAGATAGATAGATAGATAGATAGATAGATAGATAGATAGATAGATAGATAGATAGATAGATAGATAGATAGATAGATAGATAGATAGATAGATAGATAGATAGATAGATACTTTATTCATCCCCATGGGGAAATTCAACCTTTTTTCCAATGTCCCATACACTTGTTGTAGCAAAAACTAATTACATACAATACTTAACTCAGTAAGAACTAACTCAAAAAGCATTAATAATAGCTTAAAAAAGTTCTTAAGTCCTGGCAGTTGAATTGTAAAGCCTAATAGCATTGGGGAGTATTGACCTCTTCATCCTGTCTGAGGAGCATTGCATCGATAGTAACCTGTCGCTGAAACTGCTTCTCTGTCTCTGGATGGTGCTATGTAGAGGATGTTCAGGGTTTTCCATAATTGACCGTAGCCTACTCAGCGCACTTCGCTCAGCCACCGATGTTAAACTCTTATGTTAAAGGTTAAAGGTTAAAAGTTGTGGGGGTGAGTGTGGGCAATGACCAGCCATTAGATAAATCGATGTTCATGCCATAATATTGGAAGCTACCCTGACGGAATACAAGGTGTCAGTACTCGAACCTGTGTGCGACGCCTTGGCAGTAGAGGGGGCCGCGGACTGGCATGTCAGAATGGGAACGGGAAGTAGAATTGAAATGGGAGGCCACCACTTTTCGTGGCAGGTGCACGACGAGGGGGAGGGGCCTTCCGATCTACGTTGGGTCTCACTGATATATAGGAGCTCTCAACGACCGGATACAGTAGATGACCCCAACAGACTCGCAGTTGAGGAGTCGCCACACCTGGAAGGACTGTTTGGGGCCCTGAGGGAGGGGGGTGTAAGGGCAGATGTTGCGCTTGTTCCAGTTGCAATGATAAGTGCCAGGAGGAAGATCAGTGGGGAAGGACAAGGGAGTCACACAGGGAGTCATCCCTGCAGAAAGCAGAAATGGTCGGGAGTTGTATGAGGATGGGAAGATGTGCTCGGTGGTGGGATCCCGTTGGAGGTGGTGGAAGATATGTGTAATTATGTGCAGAATGTGCATTGTGGCGCGGTAAGTGATGACAAGAGGAACTCTATCCATGATGGGGCGGCGGGAGGATGGTGTAAGGGCAGATGTGTGTGAAATGGAAGAGATGCGGGTGAGGCAGCGTTCATGTTGGGGGAGAGGAAGCCCCAAAAACTACTGTCTGTACAGAAATAAATTAAATATATGGTGCAGAACGAAAGAGAAAAATACAGAAGAAGATTTCATCAGCGGATCGATCTCCATTCTCAAATCTGATTGCGGATGGAAGAAGCTGCTCCTGAGTGTGTGTGGTCGGGTCCCTGTGCCCTCTGGGCGAGCGAGAGGAGTGGGGTGAACTCTTTACTGATGGATACAGCATTTTGAGGCATCGCCTTTTGAAGATGTCTTGGGTGCTTGGGAGGCTGGCGCCTATGATGCAGCCTTGCGAGAAAACATTTTCAGCAGACTGAACTGATCCTGTGCAGCGGCCCCTCCATGGCGGACGGTGATGCTTTCAGTCAGAATGCTCTCCACGGTACATCTGTCGAAATGTGCGAGAGCCCTCCATGACAGACCGATTCCTATCAAACTCTAAATGAACTATCGCCGCAGTCGTGCTCTCTTTGAGACTGCATCACTATATTGGGCCCGGGATGGATCCTCAAAGAGGTTAACACCAATGAAATTGAAACTGCTCACTCCTTCCACTTCCGGCCCGTCAACGAGAGGACTGTTGAATGGCCCCTCGACCTGGCCTTGCTGGACACAGAGGCTGGGGCGGGGGGAGATCTGGCAGAACCTGATGGAGTTATGAGAGGCCTAGAAGGTGAATTGTTGTGGCCAAGCGTTCCGGATAAATTTCAGGTGCAGCAGTCAGATTAATTCAGGCCGATTCAGAGAATTGTTTCAGACTGAAGGACTTTATTGCATGATATCATGGAGAGCCTCCTTCCACCTAAAAGCGGTGCTCAGGGGCTCTGCTTATCTTGCAGACCCGATTCATTATATACACACAGCGTAGGTGACTAAAAACACTGAAGAATAACATTGCTTGACTGTGAACTTAGTACTAGATTGTAACAAACAACGTGACTTTGAACTTCGGACTAATTTTCAACAAACAAGAGCATGACGTCAATATGGCGCCATAGCATTCTTGTTTACACTTTAGCAAGGACTGGATTCTAAGACTTGCAACTCAGAGCTCAGCTAAATTTTAAGAGCATTCATAAGCGATTAGGTTAACCCCTGCGTATCCAAAGTGTCTTAAGTTCTTCCAGAGCAAGGTAGAACAAGTGGGCGATGGTCTGTATTAAACGCGAGAGGAGAGTAGCTTAGAAGAGAAGCGCGGGACAAGTTTGTGATTTTTTCACAAATAATGCTGGGTACCTGGAAAATCTGTCAAGTGTGGCAGTCGGTAATACGTTGTTATTTACGACGTTGTTGGCGTAACACATGCACACGCAGTGAATGAATGGACATGGGTCATGTACAGTCAACAGAGTTTAGTCTCATTCGGTATCGTGTTCTGCGCAGGTGTAGTGAGTCACCGGGCTTGTTCCTGTCCTCTGCTGTTCCATGATCCCAACATGTCCAGGTGATGTGTTCACATTGTGATATCAGTCTGTTCATCATCTTCTGTCCATTCAACTCCCATTCATCTCGTTCTTCTGCACTGATGGTTGTAATATAGGACACTGTATCCTGCAACACAGGAGCAACTCTTCCGCGCATCATGTCCCTGACGGGGGGGACATTCCCGGCTGTGCAGTGACGTAATCAGTGACGCCAAATTCTCAGGATTCTTCCATCAACCACGTGCTGCAGTGTGCAGCTTTGGATGATTACAAATGTGAAACTTGAGCTTCCCTCGCATCCCCACTCATAAACGCTTTCAGTGCTGCACAGAACAAGGCTGACACAATTTTATCAATGAAAAATGCATGGAATATTGCAGAGCAGTCTGAGGCCGTAATAAGAAGATCGAAATGAATATTATATTCTTTGTGAGTGGGAAATAACTCTAGTTAATTCACGGTCCGGTGAACATTGAGGAATATGTGACAGAACCGGCAAATATAAGAGTGCGGAAGACACGGTGAAGGGCGCAATTTAGAACTGTGAGAGAAATGCTGCTCGAACATAAAACTCGCTACCTCTGGGTGGACTTTATTTCAAGCAATTTATGAATTTAGTTATGCACCTAATTAAATTAATTAAAATATTTATTTTCCTTATCTACATTCAACATTTCAAAGATTGTCCTGCCAAACCATTGAAATTTACAGACCAGGTGCTGTTCGTTTGGCTCCCTGTGGTTTAGCAAAGAATCGCGTGTAGAATGATGCCGGGCCGAACGGTCATATAGACTCTATTATACAGGATGTACTGCTTCATACAATAGTCATCATTAATTAAAGCGCTGTCTCTCTCACAATTTTAACATAAACCAACTGCAAGAGATTCTTCTTCCAAAAATAGCTCAGGGAATACAGAATCTATTTTAGGTATATTTACTAGATTTGAGGAACAGTGGAAAAAAGGAGGATAATACATCCGCTCACACTGAATCAGAGGCTCACAGGTAGAGAGCTGATATGCAATGCTCGAGAAGAGACAGACAGATAAAGACTGAGCCCCAAAATCTCACACTGCAGCAGACACTGACAGATGCAGAATGAAACCCACAATCTCACACTGTAGCAGAGACTGTCAGATACAGAATGAAACCCACACTCTCATACTGTAGCAGAGACTGACAGATACAGAATGAAACCCACACTCTCCCACTGTAGCAGAGACTGACAGATACAGAATGAAACCCACACTCTCACACTGTAGCAGAGATTGACGGATGCAGAATGAAACCCACAATCTCACACTGTAACAGAGACTGACAGATACAGAATGAAACCCACACTCTCAATCTGTACCAGGGTCTGATATCTACAAAATGCAGCGGAGACAGTTTGGTATAAAATGAACCACCCTTCAACACTACACCGGCGACAATCAAGCAGAGATTTAAACCAACACTCTCATATTATCCGACTGAATGTCTCCCGTTGGTTGCATGTCTCTACACTTCTGTCGTTCTTTCTCACTGGTTCTTTATTTCATGTGAAATGCATATAAACTCTGTCTTCATTTTCAGCTTGCAGCCTACTGCATAGATAGATAGATAGATAGATAGATAGATAGATAGATAGATAGATAGATACTTTATTCATCCCCATGGGGAAATTCAACTTTTTTTTCCCAATGTCCCATACACTTGTTGTAGCAAAACTAATTACATACAATACTTAACTCAGTAAAAAAAAATATGATATGCATCTAAATCACCGTCTCAAAAAGCATTAATAATAGCTTTTAAAAAGTTCTTAAGTCCTGGCGGTAGAATTGTAAAGCCTAATGGCATTGGGGAGTATTGACCTCTTCATCCTGTCTGAGGAGCATTGCATCGATAGTAACCTGTCACTGAAACTGCTTCTCTGTCTCTGGATGGTGCTATGTAGAGGATGTTCAGAGTTATCCATAATTGACCGTAGCCTACTCAGCGCCCTTCGCTCAGCTACCGATGTTAAACTCTCCAGTACTTTGCCCATGACAGAGCCCGCCTTCCTTACCAGCTTATTAAGACGTGAGGCGTCCCTCTTCTTAATGATTCCTCCCCAACACGCCACCACAAAGAAGAGGGCGCTCTCCACAACTGACCTATAGAACATCTTCAGCATCTCACTACAGACATTGAATGACGCCAACCTTCTAAGGAAGTACAGTCGACTCTGTGCCTTCCTGCACAAGGCATCTGTGTTGGCAGTCCAGTCAAGCTTCTCGTCTAACTGTACTCCCAGATACTTGTTGGTCTTAACCTGCTCCACACGTTCTCCATTAATGATCACTGGCTCCATATGGGGCCTAGATCTCCTAAAGTCCACCACCATCTCCTTGGTCTTGGTCTATAAAAAATACTTTGCTCTCCGGTAGGCATAGCAATTACGATATATTCTCCTAACACACTATTCTCTTCTTTCCTCTAGTTTCTTCAAAATAGTACTGCGGCTGTTTAAATATCTCTTCTGTTTCTTCCGTCCCTTTATCGATGATACGACATGTCGGAAAATACCCTGTCTAACGGGTTCAGTGAGGGAAGAGAATGGACCGGACAGGGAAATAGGCAAAAAATTTAGTGTGTGTGTGTGTGTGTGTGTGTGTGTGTGTGTGTGTGTGTGTGTGTGTGTGTGTGTGTGTGTGTGTGTGTGTGTGTGTGTGTGTGTGTGTGTGTGTGTGTGTGTTTATAATAATTTCGAATATGACCTTACCTGATGATGTGACCTTAACTGGCGGTCCTGCATTTATTTCTACAAGGGCACCTACGAGGGAATGACAAGGACAAGTTTATTATTTATGTTAAAGCAGCAGATGAAGACCTCTGTGTACCGAGTGGAATCTATACTCGGCAGAGAATATTCTGTTCAATGATACCGGTATTTACACCAGAGACAAACGTGTTGATGTTTGCGCTCGTAACCCACAGGGCAGTGAATGGTCTTATCCGCCCATTATATTCCAACAGCTAATTGAACGCCACAGTATTTCAGCTTCTAACTGTTCCTCAGGTAGATTCAACCGAGAAGACAGTTTAAGAGATGGGGGCGGGTGTACATGGACAGATTTGGACTTCAAGATAACGGAAATAATCATAATCATGGAGACGCTGATCACAATGACGAGAACATCGATGTCCTCCAGGTTAGATGGAGAACTGGACAGAGTGTCTCTGCACACAGCGGGTATGTTTTATATCTGATGGCACATAGTGGGACGGGGTGGGTAGGGTTTGGTGTCTGATGGGGAACTGGACAGGGTGTCTCTGTACACAGCGGGTATGTTTTATATCTGATCCTACATCGTGGGACGGGTTGGGGTGGGTTTGGTGTCTGATGGGGAACCGGACAGGGTGTCTCTGTACACAGCGGGTATGTTTTATATCTGATCCTACATAGTGGGACGGGTTGGGGTGGGTTTGGTGTCTGATGGGGAACTGGACAGGGTGTCTCTGTACACAGCGGGTATGTTTTATATCTGATGGCACATAATGGGACGGTGTGGGGTGGGTTTGGTGTCTGATGGGGAACTGGACAGGGTGTCTCTGTACACAGCGGGTATGTTTTATATCTGATGACACATGGTGGGATGGGGTGGGGTGGGTTTGTTGTCTGATGGAGAACTGGACAGGGTGTCTCTGTACACAGCGGGTATGATTTATATCTGATGACACATGCAGGGATGGGGTGGGGTGGGTTTGGTGTCTCATGGGGAACTGGACAGGGTGTCTCTGTACACAGCGGGTGTGTTTTATATCTGATGACACATGGTGGGATGGGGTGGTATGGGTTTCGTGTCTGATGGGGAACTGGACAGGGTGTCTCTGTACACAGCGGGTATGTTTTATATCTGATGACATGGTGGGATGGGGTGGGGTGGGTTTGGTGTCTGATGGGGAACTGGACAGGGTGTCTTTGTAAACAGCGGGTATGTTTTATATCTGATGACACATGGTGGGATGGGGTGGGGTGGGTTTGGAGTCTGATGGGGAACTGGACAGGGTGTCTCTGTACACAGCGGGTATGTTTTATATCTGATGACACATGGTGGGATGGGGTGGGGTGGGTTTGGTGTCTGATGGGGAACTGGACAGGGTGTCTTTGTACACAGCGGGTATGTTTTATATCTGATGACACATGGTGGGATGGGGTGGGGTGGGTTTGGTGTCTGATGGGGAACTGGACAGGGTGTCTCTGTACACAGCGGGTATGTTTTATATCTGATGACACACAGTGGGATGGGGTGAGGTGGGTTTGGTGTCTGATGTGAAACTGAACAGGGTGTCTCTGTGCCCAGCGGGTATGTTTTATATCTGATGCCACATGGTGGGATGGGGTGGGGTGGGTTTGGTGTCTGATGGAGAACTGGACAGGGTGTCTCTGTACACAGCGGGTATGTTTTATATCTGATGCCACATGCTGGGACGGGGTGGGGTGGGTTTGGTGTCTGATGGGGAACCGGACAGGGTGTCTCTGTACACAGCGGGTATGTTTTATATCTGATGCCACACAGTGGGATGGGGTGGGGTGGGATTGGTGTCTGATGGGGAACTGGACAGGGTGTCTCTGTACACAGCGGGTATGTTTTATATCTGATTACACATGGTCGGATGGGGTGGGGTGGGTTTGGTGTCTCATGGGGAACTGGACAGGGTGTCTCTGTACACAGCGGGTATGTTTTATATCTGATGGCACACAGTGGGACGGGGTGGGGTGGGATTGGTGTCTGATGGGGAACTGGACAGGGTGTCTCTGTACACAGCGGATATGTTTTATATCTGATGGCACACAGTGGGATGGGGTGGGGTGGGTTTGGTGTCTGATGGGGAACTGGACAGTGTGTCTCTGTACACAGCGGGTATGTTTTATATCTGATGCCACACGGTGGGATGGGGTAGGGTGGGTTTGGTGTCTGATGGGGAACTGGACAGGGTGTCTCTGTACACAGCGGGTATGTTTTATATCTGATGCCACATGCTGGGACGGGGTGGGGTGGGTTTGGTGTCTGATGGGGAACCGGACAGGGTGTCTCTGTACACAGCGGGTATGTTTTATATCTGATGGCACATGGTGGGACGGGGTGGGGTGTGTTTGGTGTCTGTGCGGACAAAGTGGGGCTGCTGTGTTAGAATAAAATTAACGTCTGCAGGCGGAGACTGGGAGGGTTTTCATGTGTGCCTGGATCCAGAGCACACCGAAGGGAAACGGGATCTATTTGTAGATGAACCACCTGGCGTGACAGTGAAAATTGCCGAAAATGCTGGAAACATCGATTCCGGGATGCTTGTGGAAAGAGAATCATAATTAAAGTTTCAGGTTGGAAAATGTGAGCCGGCGTGACGCTGTTATTTCAACTGTGGAATGTTGCAAATGAAGCCGCTCATTGCTCACTTACTGGTCTCATTGCACATTTTGGTCGAACTACAGAGGGATCTGACTGAGGTAATGCCAGTGATACTGACGTGTTCCTGCTCCATGCCAACAGTATTTGCACCTGAGACACCGCCGGTGATGTAATTTGTTTGTTCAATAACAACGCTCAAAGGTGGGACCTTGTCACTGGAGATCGATCCCCTGTATAAATCAGAGCCTGTTGCAGTACGTCAGCCCAGAGTGTCTTGCCGAGCTGTGGAATTCAGAGCAATCGCGTTCACTGCGTCACTCAAATGGGATATCCAGTAATCTGGCGGATAGAAGACATTTACTACCCTGTTATTTCAGCCGTTGGGATTCCCGGTAAGCCGCTGTCAAACCTGCAACCGGCGGAATCTGAGAGTTAATTCCGATGTTCCGAAGTATTTCTCTCGCTACTTGTTTCCACAGTCACCTGCCCAGTCCCCGCATTTCAGTCATGGGCGGAAGGCGCTGACAATATTAATCCCATTGCTTTCGTAGCAGACAGCGCTCCATATTGGAGCCGAGATGCTGCCTTTGACTGAAATCCTCACCGCTGCCTCGATATCATGGAATAATTGTGAATGGAAATGTCTGCACAGGAGGACACCGGGCTACACAGCATCCGTGGGAACGAGCCAACCTTCTGTTCTGTCCGTATGAATCGACTGTGAATTGCCTGACTGAGTGACGGAACGACGCGAATGGGACTCTGCAGATGTGGATTTCATTTCATTCCTCTGCCGGTCAGAGCCAGTGATATTTACTGCGGACAAGGGGGCATTAAGACAGCTGTCAATTTAACCCATTTACAGAACTGGCGGAAAGTTCTCGGTCATGCCGATATTGCGCACTCTCAGTGGCTTCATATGTCCGGATTCCACCATTTGTAGCAGGGGGGAAAAAATACAAGATCAAGTCTAATACTATTAAAATGTTGCTGTATTGCCTGACAAGTCAGTAATTTCTCTGCTTCTTTCCTTCCCTCTTGCAGTGAACCTGGTGGCGATTGTTATCCTGTCCCGGGGAAAGTGCGGTCTCTCCAAATGCATCACTCGCTACCTGCTGGGAATGGCAGCGGCCGATCTCCTGGTCGTTATCTCTGACCCTCTGCTGAAGTGGACTGTTCTCATATACTTTAGGTTTTCCTTCCTCCATCGAACTCCCGTTTGCAGGGTTGTTCGTTGCCTGCTCATAGCAAGCACCGGGGTCTCTGTCTGGCTGACAGTCGCGTTCACCTGTGACAGATTTGTGGCCATTTGTTGTGAAAAGCTGAAAACAAAATATTGCACCGAAGGGACGGCGGCTGTGGTTATTGGGACAGTGAGTGTTCTGGGCTGCTTAGAAAGTGTCACTTTCTACTTTACTTTGGATCCTTGGTTAATAAGTAATGGCGTTTTCTATGGTTGTGTGACCAAAGAGAGTTTCTATACGTCTCCCTCGTGGGCCGCATTTGAGATGATTCATCGTATTTTCCTGCCTTGTCTCCCGTTTGTTCTGATTTTATTGTTCAATGCTCTGACAGTTAGACGGATTTTTTCCGCCAATAAAGTCCGGATGGGTTTCCGGGGCCGCAGTATCGGAAAGAATGACAAGGACCCGGAGATGGAGAACCGAAGGAAATCGGTCGTTTTACTATTCAGTATAACCGGTAGTTTTATATTTCTGTGGTTAACACGGGCGGTATTTGATATTTACATACGGATTGCAAACATCCCTCGTTACTCGGCCACGGATCCGATTTATATCGCAGACTCCACGGCGACGATGCTGCAGATCCTCAGCTCCTGCACCAACACATGTATTTACGCCGTGACTCAGAGCAAGTTCAGAGAGGAGCTGAAGAACGCGGTGAAATACCCGCTGGAACTGTTAACCAAATTCGTTAAATCCTAGAGCGACTTGTTTCTTTCTGAGGGAGATTTCACTCAAACACCATGTTTCCTCCATAATCTATCCACTTGCCGATATGTAGAACCACGGGTAACAACGGAGCGTTCTGAAATACGCATATTTTTGTGATGATATATTTCACTCGCTGTTTACCCCGTACAGGTGAAATGTGTCCTTCATCGAATATGGAATATGTAGCGGTCACCTCAGCTGTAATTCACCCCGATGGAGGGTCTATATAGTCAGGTCCCTCCTGTTTTATTGTAATAAACTCCATTACATCTGACAGCGTTTTACTCTGTGTTGGTCCAGTTAGGAAGAATCCTCTCCCTTTTCTCCATTCTCTCCGTTGTTTCTGATTCATCATTTTCAGTGACGCTCACGGAGTTTTACTCCCAATATCCCTCACGTTGTCCTCGCTCACTCCTTCCCCCACGCCGGTGAGGGGAACGTGATCAGACTGAAACATAGCGGAGGTGTGTGTGTGTGTGTGTGTGTGTGTGTGTGTGTGTGTGTGTGTGTGTGTGTGTGTGTGTGTGTGTGTGTGTGTGTGTGTGTGTATGTGTGTGTGTGTGTGTGTTTCTTTACTTTTTCAACTCCTTTTCCATCTCCGGACTGCTCCGCTTTGTCCTTTCATATCTGCCTCTTTATCTCCGTTCACATCCTGAGGTCCCGTGAAAATCTGTTTCCTCTGTTCGCTGTTTCTCTCCGTCCACACGTCCGGTCCCGATCTGAACAAAATCTAATATCATCGTGGACTAGTGAGTTTCACCGTGAGGGAAACATGATCGGACTGGAACAGAGTGTGTGTGCGTTATTTTCCTTCTTTGTCAACCCCATCTCCATCTCCGACCAGCTCCCTCGTTGTCCCCGCATCTCTCCGGCTTTATCTCTGTTCAGATCCCGAGGCCCCGTCACAGTCTCTTTCTTTCCCTCTGTTCTCTGTTTCTGTCTGACCACACTTTCCGTCCGGTCGCGTACTGAGCAGAGGGAATCTCATTGCAGGAACATATATTTATATTGATCATCAATGTACGCTGAAATTTAATCAACTTCCAGAGCTACGGGAAAAAGTTATTTGTTTATTTTTTTTCTCTCTCCAATTAACTAAGCTCTACCTGGAAGTTGTATCGATGTATGAAAAATAAATGAATGATACTGGAAATACGAATTAAAATTACTTTGAAAGATGTTGTACCGCTTTCTTTGGAACGATACTGACTCTTTCGCATTTCCACTTCCGTCTCACTGATGTCTGTCCTGCCACCGATCAGTGTTATACAACACCGGTGATTCTTCTCGCCCGGTGCTGCCGGAAGTAACAGTCGACACGACAGACATCTTTTCGAGCGCTGAATAGATTTATGCACCTCGCACCAGTTAATACTAACTCAATGTTTTATCATAAATAATGTTTCCAGTGATACGTAAGGATTGTGTCCCATCTCCGGCCACCGTGAACACCAAAGCAGCATGAATCCCAAGCGACGTCATTCTAGCCTTGTCCAATTTAACTCCCAATCAGATTGAGTAGCTTAAAGACTAGAACATAAATGCTTGGCAAGATTAAATGACAAGAGCTTCGCATTCCGGAGTTGGTAATGACCCGGGGTTAATTTTGCCTCGTGAAGGCAGCGCAGTTTCCAATGTTGTTGACTGTTGTCCAAGTCTAATCGCAAACTGGAGAACATCTGCAGACGCTGGAAATCAAAGTAATACCCACACAATCCTAAGGAGCTCAGCAAGCCGGGCAGAATCTATGCAAAAGAGTAAACAGTCAATGTTCCGGGCCGACACACTTCATCAGGGAGATCCCATTTAATAGGATCGGACGTTTCTACTATAATTATATGTATAAGATGATGAGCGGCATTGATCGTGTGGATAACCCGAGGCTTTTTTTCCCAGGGACAAAATGACTAATACGCGGGGTATGCTTTTAATGTGCTTGGAAATAGGTACCGAGGGAATGTCAGAGTTCAGTTTTCACACAGAGAGTGTTGGGTGCGTGGAATACACTGCCGGCGGCGGTGATGGAAGCGAATACAATAGGGTCTTTAAAAGCCTCTTAGATAGGTACATGGAACTTTGAAAAGTAGAGGTCTATACCCTAGGGAAATACAAGCAGTTCCTAGATCAGGTCACATAGTGGGCACAACATTGCTGGCCGAATGGCCTGTAATGGGCTGTAGGTTTCTGTGTTTTATGTTTTTTAATTGTAGTGTCGGCGACAGATGTCAGACACCCAGACATGCCTCTTACAACTGCTGGTAATTGTGCAGAGCGTTATGCACTGGGTTGTCTGCGGCGCCTTGTCGTTCGGTTAATTTGCCATTAGTAAATCCCTGACATGCTGTCTTGCTAATCGCCCTTTAGTATTGCAAAAAAAAAGTCACTCATTATAACGACCTGGTTTCGGAACTGGTAAAATAAGGTAATTACAAGGACTGCAGGCTGGTACAAGCCCTTCCTGATCGAAAAGTGCTTTATGACAGGATTCATGCCTTCCATTGCCTCCAGTGACAAATCATGTAGCCGTATAGAGGGTAGAATTGCAGAGGTCTTCGTGTGGTGGGGCGGAAGACCCTCGTGATGTTTGTTTATCGCCCACCGAGAGGGAGGTGCCTGCGAAAGCAACAAGACTACGACATACTCAGGCAAAGCGGGGGGAGCAAACAGCAAACAATCTTTGTTTTAATGATGAAGAAGGAAACATTACACAACCAGCCTGAGTGGAATGAAGTTGTCGAGTAGCGTTAGTATTAGGCAGAGTTATACACTGTGTGCGGTTTAACTCCTGTAAAGTCTGAAGCGCGGGTCCGAGTAGTTCAGGAGTTGCCGGGGGTTTGATGGCTGTGGTGACATGAGGGGTTACGTTTGGCAGTTTAAACCGCTCGTTCAGATATTCACTCAAAACCCTTCTGCTACTTTGTCCTTTGGACCATAATAGATGTGTTCAGTTACAGAAAGAATATCTTAAAATTTCCAGACAAAGATAAATTTCACAAATTTGTCCCATAGCCCGAACTTCAGACGGGATCTATAGCCCAATTACGGCGGTGGTGCCAATCGAATTTTTTTTTTTTTGTGGATATTATGTAACAGGATCGAGTTCTGAATTCGCTTCTTTTTATTTCTCCCCGTTTCCTGTTGCAATACGCAAATTATAGTCGCGTCCTCTTTTTTGAGACCCCTCGACCGGTTTAGAAACGACCCTAAAAATGGGCTCCTCTTTCTTTGCATAGATCTTTGTCTTGCTGTTTGTCTCCCTCCTGACCCTCTGCTTCGGTTGTCTGAGCGTTATCAGGCAGGTTCGGGGTGTTTGATTCTGCGTTACAGCTTCTGCAGACATGAAAACTTTGTCCAGACCTGATTCCGGCCTGGTCGCAGTCTGTGTAGGTGAGGATAGAGACTTTGAAATTCCTCACATTTCTTTGGTTTGGACATAGTTTGGACAGTCATTCTATTTGTTCTCGGAGGTTGGTGTGGCTTGGCAGGAAAGATAAAGGGGGGAGGGGATAAGCATGAAAGAACTATGGAGATAAAAAAACAGAACACACAACTACTTATGGAAGAAAGGACAGCATCCTCTGATGAGCCACGCACAAATAAACAAAGTAAAGTGCATAAATCAAAACACGTTATTATATAATCATAATCCCACGTAGGGTCTCCGTTTCCGCTACCAGTTTCTTTTTAAAAATATTTAATTTTCTTTATCTCAGTAGGCCCCTGTAGTGCCACCCCCCTTGTATCCAACCACACACGCTACTTGTAAAATGAATCACATATTTACTATATCCACTTTCCAACCAGACCCCATCAGCAGAGGAAGTTGGCGGCACCAGCGGATCTCCACGGGATTCCTTTACTCGTTCAACCTTCTGGGGTTTCTTTCTCATTATCTTCTTTACCTTTACAGAGAAAACTCTCCCCGTATATCTCTCATCAGCTTTACTATCATTACTCACCATCTTCCTTCAATCTACTTACCTGGTTTTCGTCTTTGTCTTTACAGGGAACTCTCTCCCCCGCATTCCTATTCAACTTTGCTCTTACTATTTTCTATCCTACTTGAATCTACTTACCTGCTCCTGCAAAGGAAGGTCAGTCAGTCTCAAGCCCAAGCGTGAATGAAATTGCGTTCCGTTCGCCTCCTGAGGTCTGATTTATATCGCAACACGAGGAAATCTGCAGATGCTGGAAATTCAAGCAACACACACACAATGCTGGTGGAACGCAGCAGGTCAGGCAGCATCAAGAGGAAGAAGCACATTCAATGTTTCGGGCCGAGACACATCGTCAGGTCTAACTGAAAGGAAAGATAATAAGAGATTTGAAAGTAGGAGGGGAGGGGGAAATGCGAAATAATAGGAGAAGACCGGAAGGGGTGGGGAGAAGCTGAAAGCTGGGAGGTGATTGGCAAAAGGGATACAGGAGGCCTCCTGTCCCATGATCCATTGCCTTCTCCTGCTCTGTATCCCTTTCTTCCCTTTTCTCGGAATGGAAATTATAAAAGACAGAAAGTATTTAGTTAAATCATGCCGGCATTCACATCAGAGACAAACATGTTGATGGTTGTGCTTGTAACCCACGGGACAGTGAATGTCAGCCTTATCAGCCCATTATATTCCTACATATAACTGAACGCCACAGTGTTTCAGCATCAAACTGTTCCTCAGGCGGATTCAAGAGCGGCTTTGTCCTCAGCACAATTAGTAAATAGTTTTTTTCATATACATTATGAAACATATGAGTTATTTTTACGCATCAACATATGCATACACACACACACACACACACACACACACACACACACACACACACACACACACACACACACACACACACACACACACACACACACACACACACACACACACACACACACACACACACACACTCACGTAGATATTCCACAGATGTGGAGCAGATAGTTTATGAGATGGAGGGAACCGTGATCAGCTCTGTTTTTCGGTCTTGCAATTAGCATGGAGCATTGGGATTATGCTCAGAATCTCTCAAAGTTGCAGAAAATTTGAATTCAATTTGAATAGAATAAAATCCCTCCTCCCACTTTGCCTGAAAAGGTGGCTCCATAGCGACATGTGGTTGTACATTTCAATTGGTTCACACGGGATGTTCAGGTCGGTAAACCCACTGTCCGGCCTGTTCCAGACCAACAGCAACGTGATCACTTTCACTGCCGACTGATACAGACAAGCAATTGATTCGGTTCATTTACAACTGATATTTGTGATTGCTTGACTGTGTCAGCGATCCTGAACCACGTGATAGGAGAAATTTATGAAGGGATTAAACAATGGCTTTGGAGAGCGAGGAACCGGAAATGCAACTGCAGGAGAACGAACAACTCCAGAAAATCTGGGTTTAATATGTTTCGTCTGTCTTCAATGCAGGATATGAGGTCAGATCTCCATTGCTAGTAATTATTGTTCTACATTCGACAGGGTTTCTGTTCTGTCAGTTTTAATCTCGGAAAACATTCCAATGAAATGAGTTTTCATTTATTGGCATCACTCTGACACTCGGTAATTTCAAATACTACCCCTACGGATAAACTCAGAGAGTTGGTGCGGGTCTGCATCACGACTGAACAATCTTTTGTTCAAATTGTATAATATTAAATGAGTTTTCATCGCGTAACGACATTTAACCCAACTGGCTGATAACGCATGGCCATAGCCGATTGTGCCAGGCTCATTTTACCGGCTGATCACGCATGTAGAATTAGAAGAGGCGCAGGAAGAGACCTAGAATCTTCCAGAAGCTTCAGCATTTCAAAATTAGTTTCTTAAGCAATACAAAACGAGCCACGACTTTGTCAGGCAGAGTTCTCATATTATGAACCAGATACGGAAAATAATCAGCCTGAATTTTAAGTCATTAAACCCACCCTTTCTACAACCTTCCCTTGGGAAACAAAGCGGCAGAACATGTGCAGGAACTTCCGGAATTTCTGGAATTTCCGGAATTTCATAACAACGTTTCAAAAGTGATTTACCAATTCCGGATTGCACAGTGTATTTCCATAAATCCCGAATTAGACAAAGGGGCAATTTCAACGGTGGGGAATCGATCAATGCATAAAGTGATTCCACTGTTTGGAACGTTTTCCATAAAGTGTTTTTGAATAAAATTATTCGATAATTCTGAATCAACAGGTAAGATTTATTTTAAGTAAATTCTGAGTAGATAGAATTAAAGAATAAATAATTGAATATTATTTGTTGGATAATTTGTACTGCACATGCTTATTTTAATATAACGGCATTCAATGTCTTCCTGGGACAAGGACAGACGTCTGGATTTCCAGACGTATCGCGCTCTTTTGACAACAGCCTGATGTAGCGTGGGGCATGACGCACTTGAATGAAGTGAATGTGATTGGTTCAGAGGTTGGCATCGAGCTTTGGAGAATGCATGAAGAATTTCACGTTACAGAGAAGCACACAGGAATATCGAATTAAAGTGTTAACGAAAAATCGGTGAAGAAATTGGAGAGTGGTTCAGTATATATTCAGTCTAGCAGAAACATCAGATCGAAGGTCACCTGACTTTTGTCATTTTGGATTTACAGTTCAAACTCTTAAAACAAGGGTTGAAGAATTGAGAAACTGATGCAATGTGTCGTTAAATCATAATAAATTCCATAAGACCAAAGGCCATAGGAGCAGAATTAGGCCATTCTATCAATTGGACCCGCTCCGACACTCCATTATGACTCATTTATTATCCCTTTAAAGACTGTTTCCCTGCCTTCTCCTCATGTCTCTAATCTAGCAAACTCCTCCTTAAATATAAGTAATATCTTGGACTACACAGCCAAAGAATTCTACAGATTTACTGCCCTCTGGCTGAAGAAATTTTTCCCCATCTGTGTTCTAATTGGATGTCCTTCAATTCTGAGATGTTGATCTCTGGTCCTAGACTCACCCACTGTAGGAAACGCCCTTTCAAAATCCTCTGCATCGAGAACTTTCAATGTCCGATAGTTTGCCAAGAGATCTCCCTTCTTACTGCTAAACTCCAGTGCCTACAGACACAACGTTATCAATCCGCAGTAATTGTTTTCAATCCAGCTGCTTGCAACACAAGACACGTCAAGCAGGGTCACAGTTCAATACAATTACAACGCGGAAAAAGACAATGAAACCTCGGAATGCATAAACCGGGTGGATAGTTCAGAAACCGGCAGAACAGCTGCTGTCAGTCAAGGGAGGAATTGAATTGAATTGACTTTATTTACACCATCCTTTACATATATCAGGAGTAAAATACTTACGTCTCCGTCTAAATGTGCAATGTGAAATCATAGTAATTTATAATAAATAGAACAGTCAATATAACATAGAAATACAATCAAATCATCGTGAGTTAATCATTCTGATGGCCTGGTGGAAGAAGCTGTTCCGGAGCCTGTTGGCCCGGGCTTTTATGCTGCCGGATGGTAGCAGCCGGAACAGTTTGTGATTGGGGTGCCTCTGGTCCCCAGTGATCCTTTGGATGCTTTTTTACACCTCTCTTTGTAAATGTCCTGAATCATGGAAAGTTCACAACTACAGATGTGCCGGGCTGTCCGCACCACTCTCTGCAGGTTCCTGCGAGTAAGGGAGGTACAGTTCGCATACCAGTTAGTGACGCAGCCAGTCAGGATGCTTTCAATTTTGCCCCTTTAGAAATTTCTTAGGATTTAGGAACCCATACCAAATTGCCTCAACCATCGGAGCTAAAATAAGCGCCGTTGTGCCTTTTTCACAACACACCTGGTGTGCACAGACCACTGAACCCCAAATCCAATAATGTCAACAGGGATTATCCCGCCTCCATTTCTCCTGTAATCCTCAACCAGCTTCTTTGCTTTTGCAACATTGAGGGTGAGCTAGTTTCCTTGCAACCACTCTGTCAGAGAGATGACTTCTTCCCTGTAGGCCACCTTGTTATTGTTAAAGTCCAATCAATTTAGTGTCCTCGGAAATTTAATTAGCTGATTAGATCTGTGGGTAGCGAAACAGTCATGGGTATACCGGGAGTAAAGGAGGGTGCTTAGTACACAGTCCTAAGGGCTCATGTGTTGAGAGTCAGAGGGGTGGAGATGATGGAGCCCACTCTTGTGAATTCTGAAGTTATACATTTTAACATTATTGAAAGTATAAAACGTAAATTCTTTTAACTTGTTTCTTGTTTTCCTCATGTTCGACATATGTGCGGTTGGGAGACCGTAGGTCTGACACGGTGGTCAGCAGCACAGGGGCGCCTATAGATGTTCTATAGGTCAGTTGTGGAGAGCGCCCTCTTCTTTGTGGTGGCGTGTTGGGGAGGAAGCATTAAGAAGAGGGACGCCTCACGTCTTAATAAGCTGGTAAGGAAGGCGGGCTCTGTCGTGGGCAAAGTACTGGAGAGTTTAACTTCGGTAGCTGAGCGAAGGGCGCTGAGTAGGCTACGGTCAATTATGGATAACTCTGAACATCCTCTACATAGCACCATCCAGAGACAGAGAAGCAGTTTCAGCGACAGGTTACTATCGATGCAATGCTCCTCAGACAGGATGAAGAGGTCAATACTCCCCAATGCCATTAGGCTTTACAATTCTACCGCCAGGACTTAAGAACTTTTTAAAAGCTATTATTAATGCTTTTTGAGATAGTGATTTAGATGCATATCATATTTTTTACTGAGTTAATTATTGTATGTAATTAGTTTTGCTACAACAGGTGTATGGGACATTGGAAAAAAAGTTGAATTTCCCCATGGGGATGAATAAAGTATCTATCTATCTATCTATCTATCTATCTATCTATCTATCTATCTATCTATCTATCTATCTATCTATCTATCTATCTATCTATCTATCTATCTATCTATCTATCATTACTGTAAACGGCCGTGCTGCAAACCTGCTATAACAAGGTTAACTTATATTTACTGTATGAAAATACTCTCAGGCCAATAGGAAATGTGTCTGGATATGTTGTCAGATTAGAGACAAGTTGGGCCGATGAAGAACTACATCTCATCCGGACTGTAGGATTCGATGTTTGCTGAAACTGGAAAGCTTCAGCCGGACAGAGAAAGGGCAATTATTCTCCCAGCAACATACTGGTATAGGAAGTTTAAATAAAGGGAAAACTCCGAACAAGAAGGAAAGAGAATGGACGTTGGGATTGGCAGACATGGGCAGGTCACTAGGATGGTTTAGAAAATGAACACTTCGTCAGTGGATCTGTGTGTTTTCAATGCCGGATATCAGGGTGATATAACATGCAAGGTAAAATACATTTTACAGAACGGAAATTACCAAGCAATCCAATCTACAATAGAAAAATATTTTTTTTCTTCTGAAATAAAGGTATAGCTGCTGGGAACAGTAACTTTTTCAGGCAGTTCAATTCACTAATATACTTGCAGAGCAGGTATTTTATTTCGAAATTTGTAAATTATTTGATGCTATGATCTGAGTGGTACAGACCTAAAATATTTCAAAACTAAAGTAGCTGGCGAGAGCAGAAGAGCTTTCAGTTGTTCTCTAAATTTGGTCTGGGTTACTCCGTAGATAAATGTATTTGTGCAGCTGCTGAAATTCTGGATCGCAGAACCCCAAATCTGTGCCTCAAAAAGCCGAATAGACATTTCCAGGTCTGTGTAGAGGCATCGCATGAGAATGAAGACCAGAGTGGTTGTCGCCCAACAGAGAAGGAAACTCGCCGACAGGCTGAAGAGCAGAATGATGGATTGTCTCCGACTCTCCATCTCCGGATCTCGCTGTTTCCCGCAATTTCCCCGTCCCTTCAGCCCCCTGCGGACTCTGCTCGCCGCCAGTATCTGTCTGACGGTCAGAACATTGAGCGTCAAAATGAGGAAGAAAGGAAGCAGCGGATTCAACAGACGGTCCACCCAATAAAACCACTCAAACGATCCCGAGTAAAGAAGTACGGACCTATCGAAACAGACCCAGTCACCCCTCACCAACAACGCTGACCATTCCATGTATACGAAATAAAATGGTATGTTTTTTAAACAGAAACCGATCGATATTGCGCCAATCACTATACCCGCAATTTTTAGGATGCAGTATTTTGTTTTAAAATTAGCGGAGCAAATGGCCACAAAGCGATCGAAAGTGAAAGCGACAGTAAACCACACCGAACAGTCAACGGCCACGTGACACAGGACGTAGTGGACAAGGCAGAACGGAGCAGTGTCCAGGACTCCGTAATTAAATCTGTATGCTCGACGCATCTGGTAGAACAGGACTTCGATAATCACCACCATTAGATCCGCCGCAGCCATCGCCACCAGGTACCGCGTGACGCATTTGGAGAGACCGCAGTTTCCTCGGCAGAGAATGATGATCGCCACAAGGTTAACTACAGTGAGACAAAAAAGACCATAAATAAGAATAAAGAAAATCAAAAGCATTTTTTGTAGAAATACAGCAGTCATTTGTTCGATTGAGGTAAAATCCATCGTTCATCTCTGCTGGACATTATCATTGGAAGTAAAAAGATACTTTGTTTGTTTGATCACGTGACCGCAGCACAAAGCGTTTAACCGGAGCGCATGCTCACATTAATCTCTTCACCTTCACGGATGCAGCAGCGATAAGCAGAGTCCAGGAATGATAGATCACAGAAACGGGTCCTTCGGCCCAATATCTCCATGCCGACCGACATGGCCATCTGATAGCGTTGTTCGTGATTGGATCTGATTCGACAAACTGTCCATGTGTACTTCAAATATTGTAAACGACTCTGTTGCTCCCATTTCCTTTGTCAGGCCGTTCAATACACAGAGCAGCTTCTATGTGAGAAAAAATCGCTCGGAAACAGCTACATTTCTGCCCTCCATAAAATGCCACTCGGCCGAACCTCTCCCTGTAACTTAACTCCGAGAGTCCCTGCAGCATCTTTTTGAATACTGTCTGCACTCTTTTCAGCCTTTCCTATAACAGGGCGACCAAGACTGTTCACAGAACTCCAAGCGCGGTATCTCCAAGGAGAAGGGTAGTGTAATTGAAGTGCGCATCTACGCTTCTTTCCGAAAGTTTGAGTTACTATTCGATTGCAAGGTCAGATTCTGAAAACAAGATCTTGCGCCCCAGCAACCTTCCCTCTGTTTTATTTCACTGCTTCGGGGACAAACCGTTGCTCTGAGCAGAACATTTTTACACGGTTTGGAATGTGCACGGCACTTTAAATGTTTTTTTTAATCTGTAATATGCATGTCAAACAATGAAAAAATACAGCACAAAACAACACAGGTAAACGCTGTCAGGAAGTGACGTCTGACAGGGAGTATGCCAAATTAAAATGTTTTGAATGAAAGGCGTTGGTGGTTTCTGTCTTTATTGTTCCCATCTTTGACAGTGTTTTGTAACCTGAAACAATGACAATGCAAATACGTTGAAGCTCTAAAATGATCCAATGGAAATGTGGTATGTTTAATATTTAGCACAGGTATGGATTATATTCAGTAATACAGTTAATTTCACAGTGTTTCACAATTATATTAACAAAGATTTTAAAAATATATTTACGGAGTGACCCATTTCAGTTATGGCGCAACTGCGTACAAGCGCATCTGCGGGGGAACAGTGCTCACACTGAGGAACACAGATAAGAATTTGGAGACTGGAAAATTTTGGGAATTGTCCAAGAGTAGAAAATGGATCGTCCTTTAATTGAACAGCACTGGGAGGGGAAAATAGAAAGGGAAAAGATGAGTTTACCTTTCAGAAAGAGGGAAGAGAAATTCTTGGTAAAAATTGGTAAATTTCCAGTTGGGCGCTCAGCTGCTGGAAGATGCGTGCGCGAGTGTTTGAGGAGCGACAAGAGTCTCTGGATCACAGCCGTGGCGGCGCATCGTTTATGGTGAAATGGCCGCGCCATTGGAATTCCTGTCTTTAGACGAATCTCTTTTACCCTTCCCTAACAAGCCGGCCTCGGTGACGAAGCAAACGGCACTACTGAGTTGCTGTAAAGCCTCATTTGTTTCATAAATGTCCTTTAGGGAAGGAAAATATTAGACTTTATCTGGATCTTATGTGACTGTAGACACAAAAATACTGTGAACTGTCACGTTAATCCTCTGATCGGGAAAATTAGAGGGGCGGTAATAATATCAAAATTGCCTATGATGTTCAGTCTCCGTGACCCAGAGCAAGAAAAGGGGACAGAATTTCACAAGATGAAATCAAAGATATTTACTGCCAGTTTAAACTTTAATCTTCTGCTCACGTGACAGGGTTGGAAGGAATGAGGTCCGCTAATGACGGGAGGTTTTGCTGGACATGGGTTGTTTGTGTTGTGTCTGTACAATTCGAGGTCTCACGCCACAAATGTGAAGACTACAGGCAGTTCCAGTGACAAGTCTGCATGAACCAGGTTGAAATATCAACAGGGCAGGAGATTGAGAGGAGCGAGCCGGCATTTTAGGAATTTTTAATAAACACCGATTAAAATCACATCAGCAGTAGCAGAGAGCGGCTGAAAGTCTCTGCTTCCGTACAAGTAATCGAAAGGCACTTACCCGGGATGCCGACAATTATAATCACTGTGTAACAAATAACACTCTCTTCAAGCATTGTTAATCCAAGGCTGTTAGTATTTACAGATCTGTTCGGAACGTTCCCAATTTCTAAATGTCATAAAAGTTGTAAATAGCCAGTAAATAAACTCAAGCAGATATAACAAAGCCAAGAGAGCAAATTTCATTTGCCCCTACTGGGTAAAACTCTTCACGGATCACACGTTGTTGACAGTCCACCGCGTCTGGATGTTTCCGTCCTCAGTGTAGCTGAAGCACAGAATGACATTCTTTTATAGATAATCGGTTACCGATGATGAAAACAGCTGGTTCATTGACTGGTGCTAATTACTGTTAATTAGCAATTATTTCTCTGCTCTAACGAACCGTAATGCCGATGGTGAAATAACACGCCTTATTTCATTGAACTGAACGCAACACCATTCTTGAAGCCCCAAGAGACGGCCGACGCTTGGACTGCAACACTGAGTTGTTGTCAAACTACTCCGCGTAATGACAGGACATTATCTGCACATCGCTGGTGACGACAGTAGTCTGTAATCCTGTGGATGAGTCCACCTCATCAGCGCTGATTCCACTCTCACATTGCGAGTGGAGTCTCTGTCTTGTTACTTCCCTGTGATGACGCACCTTTAATATGATTCACTCTCCGGTGATTTTTTTTTTCTGGATATGATACATTAGGATTCATGTTGGGTTTTTCTTTTCTGACACAAACCCTCACTGTTTGCACTGTTACCGGAGTCAGTCGCAAACACAGATGTTGGCAAGTATGCGGCGTGAAATGCAAACCAATGACCCCAGCATTACAGACATTGTCCGCTGCTGTACCAGACAGAGAAAAACAGAAAATATTGTATCAACATCGGTTTTAATGCAAATTAGTAGCAGTGACGGTAATACAGAGTCAGGAGGTGATTTTCGAAGTTGGATTTCAGAAAGAAATTGATTCAGGGAAAAAGTGCGCATTAAGCTGCCAAAGGTACGTATGTAAGTGTGCACCTCTTAACTATCTTATTACGAGTACGTATAAAATTTCCTACTCGTGCTGTGGATTTTGAAACGGTAAAGTGACGGACAAAGCCGATGTAGAATCCACCTGAGGAACAGTGAGATGCTGAAATACTGTTTCACTTAGCTGCAGGAATACAATGGGCTGATAAGGCTGCCATTCACTGTCCTGTGGGATACGAGCACAACCATCAACACGTTTCTCCCTGGTGTGAATACCGGTATAAAATAAAATACTTCCTGCCATCTGCAGATTTCATTCCGTTTCTTCTCATGGCTGAACATAAAAACGCCCGTATCCTTGGCATTACCTTCGCAGTGCCCTGTAGAAATAAATGCAGGACCGACACGCAGGGACACACCATCACATAAAGCCTTATTATAAGCCATTATTAGCACACACTCGCTCAGACGAATACACAGACAAAGACGTGAACACAAACACCTGGACTCAACATCCACATACTCACACACACACACACACACACACACACACACACACACACACACACACACACACACACACACACACACACAAACACACACACACTCAACACACGCACACACATACACACACACACTCAACACTCACACACACACGCACTACGCACGCGCGCACACACAAATGAAAGTCAGTACATATATTAAATTCTTTGTCGATCTCCCAGTTCATGCCTTTCTCTTCCCAATCGGAACGCGGTGAACACGATATTTCACGGTGAAGTCGGCATTTTGATTAAGGGATTGAAGAAGCAAAAGCGACTTTGAAACACCTACAAGGCCATGTTGTAGAAACAAGGATTATTCACAGCAGAATGAATGAAGAAGAACAATAAATTGGGAGAACAGAGTAATAGGCCAGTTTGCCAGAGAGAGGAAAGGATTGAGCATGCAGTTGACCACAAGGTGAAAATGAAGAGAGGGTTAATATGCAGTCGACATATAATGCAGAATTAGTGAGAGAGAACGACAGCAGTGCAGACAATCGACAAACGGGAGACACTCAGTCGGATAATATAAGAGTGTGGGTTACATTCTCCACCTGCCTGTCGCCGGTAGAGTGTGGAGGGGTGGTTCATTCTGTACCCACCAGTCTCCGGTGCAATGTGACAGTGTGGGGATCACTTTATAGATATCAGTCCCTGGTACAGACTGAGAGTGCGCGGTTCTTTAGTTCTCACTCTCAGGTTCATTGTGAGAGTGTGCATTTCATATTGTACAGACCAGTCTCTGTTACAGTGTGAGAGTGTGTGTGTCATTCTGTATCTGTCAGTCTCTGTTACAGTGTGAGAGTGTGGGTTTCATTCTGTATCTGTCAGTCTCTGCTACAGTGTGAGTGTGTGAGTTTCATTCTGTATCTGTCAGACTCTGCTACAGTGTGAGAGTGTGGGTTTCATTCTGTATCTGCCGGTCTCTGTTACTACGTGAGAGTGTGGGTTTCATTCTGTATCTGTCAGTCTCTGTTACTATGTGCGAGTGTGGGTTTCATTTTCCATTTATCTGCCTCGGATCCACCGTTAAGTGTGTCTTCTCAGTCCTGCACCTGTGAGACTCTGATGCAGTCTGAGCGCGTGTATTTGTTCTCCTTTTTTTCCCGATGTCCCTCAAACCTAGTAAATAATCTTAAAATAGATTCTGTATTCCATGAGCTATTTTTAGAGCTCGAGTCTCCTGCAGTCGGTTTTTGTTATGATTGTGAGATGGACAGTGCACCGATGAATGATGACGGCAATATCTAGCAGGATATTCAGCGTCGTAGAATCATATGTCAAACAGACCATTCGGCCTGACATTATTCTGCACGCTATTTGTTACTCAATCACTAGAGACAATGGAGCAGCACGTGATTTGTAACTTACTGTGGTTTGGCAAAACAACCTCTTAAATGTTGAATTAAAATAATCAAATTAAATAAATTCATTAATTTATATAAATAAGTGAGTAATTAAATTAATAATTTGCTCGAAATAAGACCGACCGAGGCAGAGCGTTGCAGGTTCCAGCATCATTTATGTGAACACATTTCCTCTCAGCAATTCTAAATTGCTACCTTCACCGTGTATCTGCTCTATTATGTTTGCCGATTCTGTCACATATTTCTCAATGTGCACCAGACCATTAGTCCACTCGAGTTATGTCCCACTCATAAATAATATAATATTCATTTCGATTTTCTTATGATAACCTCAGACTTTTATGCTAATGCCATGCATTTCCCATTGATAAAATTGTGTCTACGTTGTTCTGTGCAGCACCGAAGGAGTTTGTGAATAGGAATGCGAGGGAAGGTAAATTTTCAAATTTGGAATAACCCAAAATTCCACATTGGAGCATCCGGTTAATTGATGAAATCCTGAGAATTTGGCGTCACTGGTTACGTCACAGCTTAGCCGGGAATGTTCCGCTCGTCAGGGACATGGTGGACGGAAGAGTTTGTTCCTGTGTTGCAAGACACCGTGTTCTATATCACACTCACCAGTACAGAAGAACGAGATTAATGGAGGAGAATGAACAGCTGTTGATTAATAGATTGATATTACAAGGTGAACTCATCACATGGACATGTTGGGATCCTGGGAACAGTACAGCATGGGAACAAGCCCTTTGACTCACTACCTCTGCTCTGAACAAGATACCGAATGACACTAAACTCTGATGACTGTACACGACCCATCTCCCTTCATTCACTGCCTACACGTGTACTTTGATTTAATATTTACCGTTATGGGAAGCTAGAGGGTATATCTCAAAAGATGGTAAACCTGTACTATCAGCTCCCTTGTTGACGTACATATTTGAGAAGGGAAGTGGAAACACCTAATTTAACAAAAAGTTGATTGCTCAGTTACAGACTTTCCGGGAAGGAAGCAGGAAGGCTGGTGATTGAGAGAAACATCAATCTGTACACATATAGACTTAGTCATGACACAGCATGTCATGGTCCGGTCTGTGAAAACCGCATTCCGGTTCACGGTCCGGTCCCAATTCCTTATTCTAGGTTTTCCGGGTTTCTCCAGTTACTGTTGAGGCAACTGATTCTTTGGGTTGCTTCATAAGTAGCTTCACGATTCAGCCTCTGGCTGCCGGATTGTTCCTGTCCAAACCCCTTGTCTGTATCCCTTCCCTTCACCTTCCTCCTGGAGCCTCGCCTAGCCTAGCATAGCTTTGCCTCACCTCGCTTTGCCTCTGCCTGGAGCCTTGCCTCGCCTTGCCTGTGTCTGGAGCCTTTCTTCGCCCTGCCTTGCCTCTGTCTGCAACCTTTCCTCGCCCTGCCTTGCCTTTGCCTGGTGCCTTGCCTCGTATCGCCTTGCCTCCGCCTGGAGCCTTGCCTCGCCTTGCCTGTGTCTGGAGCCTCGCCCTCATTGGAACTGTCTGTCTGTGTCCACGCCTTCGCTAGGTAGGACCGGCCGTTTTGCCGCTGCCTAGCATTGGGAACTGTCTCGTCGTGTTCAGCGTTCTGTGTGATGAGTCCCGGCCCTGTGTCCTGTACCCAAGGAGGGGTCCCGGCTCGGTGTTCCATGTTCCTGTCTCTCCCTCGACCCAGGCTCTGTGTTCTTCGCTCCTGTCTCTTCCTCGATCAAGGCTCTGCGTTCCTGTCTCTCCCTCGACCGAGTCAAGGCTTCGGGGTTTCGTCCAGTCCCAGTCACGTCCAAGATCCTTGTCCTGTTCAAGCCACGGCTTTATGTTCTCGTCTTGTCCATGTGCCTCGCCAAGCTCAGGAGTTACTTGCCCATCCAGGTGCTGGGGTTCCCTCGTCCTGTGCTGGGGTTCCCTCGTCCTGTGCTGGGTTTCCCTTGTCCTGTTCATGAGTCTCACGTCCCGTCCTGTAACCTCTTCATGTCCTCGCCTGGTTCTGGGGTCCGAGCCCGAGTCAAGACCCAGGTTCTGGGTCCTTGTCCAGTCTCTGTCTCGGAGTCCAAGGCTAGGCTCCTACTTCCCAGTTCCATGTCCTGGTTCCCTATCCTAGTTAGGTCCTGGCCCAGGCCCAGAATCCTGTCTCGTCTGGGGCCTTTGTCGTGTCCAGCGACCTGTCTTCCTCACTTCCCTTGCTTCCTTCTCACGCCTAGTCCTGTTCTTGGTAGTTCAGTGTCTGTGTCTTGCTTTTGGGGCCACTCCCAGCCCCCACCCCCCCCCCCCCCATATGACACAGCAAGAGGATCAGGAGTTTAAAAAAGTACAAAGAGCCGAGGAATCTGAAGAGTTTGAGAAATATCGAGTGATGCAGGCACGTAATCGGATTGTAATTAATAATGGTAAATCTGTGGTGCCTAAATGGGAAAGAAATCAAGTGATGCATTGGCACCATGGCAATTCTGGGCATCAAGGTTCAGATAGATCTATGGAATATTTGAAGAATCTGTGTTGGTGGCCGAAATTGCGAGGAGATGTACAACATTATAGTAAGAATTGTTTGGTTTGTGCCCGCTGAGAACCCCGATAAATCGGCTGGAGATGCAAAATGACTATACGGCTCATGGGTCCCGGTCTTACCCTATGTTCTGAGAATAGCCCTCCGCACAGAAGCATCCTCTCCTGCATTTGTACGTTTTATGTTGACGATCGGGAGAAAAATGAAAGGGTTAGATTTATCGAAGACCGAGTATGATACATTGGAATGAACAATAGCAAACAGCAAATAATTGACTCTTTTATGGAGGCTCATTATGACGCCGCCCATAATACGTGACGGAAGAAACGGCAGAGCGAAGCTTGTTTCGAGGTGAGAGCAAAACCGCGGGTGTTTAGAATATGACAGAAGGTTATGATGTCACTACATCAGCCGAGCCCCTTTACCCCTTCCAGATTAGTCGGGACAGAGCCAGTCTATCAGTATATCGAATTCAGACCGCTCCATATAAGTTAGGTTTGTATCATATGAACCAACTCAAACACCTTGGAGATAGTCAATGTCCTCTAGTAGCTGAGCTCCAGAAAACATATTGTCAATGGGATGCTCTGCTCCGTGATGAGATAATCCTCTTGGATTTACGTTTCAGGCAATCGACGGTGATGTGGATGATGGAGCAGTTGCCCCCACAGTGAGTTGTGCGACCACTTCCAGTTTCTACCTGGAGGATCGAGACAGTTCACATCTCTGCACTCGCCCGAGCCAAAGCGGAGACACTGGAAGAGAGAAACAGATGGGAGAACATGTTTGTTGCGTGGCCTTTTGGAAATAAAGTGGGCGATAATTTATCTGATATGAATGGATTTTAACAAGGCGTTAAATTTATCCATGGTAGGACCATTCATAATTTCAGAAGGTTTGGCATCCAGGGGAAGTTCGCTGATGGATTCTGACCTGACGCCCACAGAAGACAGAGGATAGTTGTCGATGGGGCGTTTTCTCCCTGGATTTTGGTGAAAGGTGTCCTGCAGAGATCTGTTCTGAGAGCGCCGGCATTTCGTGTTTTTATGAACGATTTGGATGAGGAGGTAGTAGGGTGGTTTATTGTGTTTTCAATGATGTGGAGATTGGTGGAATTATGGATAGTATAGAAGGTTATCACAGATTACAACAGGATAGTGACAGGACGCAGAGCAGCGCTGAGAAGTTACAGATGGAGTTCAACCCGGAAAGGTACGAAGTGATTCACTTTGGAAAGATGGATTTGAAGGCAGTGGTGATATTTTCTAGTGTCAACCGAGGGCCGCGCGTTAGTACGAGTTCCACAATGGAAACCTAGTGAAGAGACTCTCTCCAATAAGCCGAGGGCCGCTCATCGGTACGAGAACCACAATCGGCACGGAGCGGTGCACTGCCGGAGCAGAAGGAAGTGTGATTTACAGGTGAGCTTGAACACATCCGCTGTTCTGAACATTCATATAGTGACGCTCGAAAGGTAATATACCTGACAGTAAATCAGGAGGGAAAAAAATGACAACTTAATCACAAATAATAGCTCAGCCTGGAAACCTGCAGATTGTTCACAGATTTCACTTGCTACTTTTGTTCAAAGAGAGAATGGATGGAGAAGTAGTGGTGGTATTGTGGCAGGTTGGAGAATATCTTTAAAGTTAAACAGACTGCATCGCACGTCACGGGTATGTGGTGGTCAAGTCATTAACTGGAAGAGGTCAGATTCCTGCCAAACGGCCCGTGTCTGCGCTGGAAAACATTGTTCTTCAAACTGTCCACAACCCTCGCTAATTTCCCAAGGACAAGCTCCCTTTTTGATCACAGGCCTCTGGAGTATCGCTATGGATCTTTTACAGTGTTTTGAGGAATATGTGCCATGTATTTTATTTTAACACATGTCAGCTGTCACTGTGATTTCCATTACTCAAACCCCCGGAATGACTGGAACGAACGAACGAAAAGATGAATGAATGTTCCCCTTTAATAAAGAGGTTTTCTCCATTTCAGCCGCCAGCTCCTTCCCACAACTTCAGAAGCGAATGTGCACGGTCAAATATTACAAGACAAATTGACTTCAAGATGAATGCCTGTTTAAAGCAACACAGATACAAAAAGTATCATATTTGAATAGCTGAAGCCAGGTATCATGGAAAATAACATGAAAAATCCAGATCATGTGTTCTTCTAATGTAAATGGATTGTAATATCCCTTGAGGAATCAAACTCGTGACACGGCAGCAGTGAGTAAAATAGTTTAACGTAAGTGTTTGTGCATTTGGTTGTCACTAATGTCCCTAACGTGATAGCCACGCTAATTGCCTCAGTGAAATTGGTCTCTCCTCAATAAAAGTCTGCTAAGCCGATCCCCAGTCCATCTGAGCAGCTGAAACGTTCCGTACAACTGAACTTTGCTCCTGACGGAACATGGGATATCCGGCGATTTACTACATCGCGGCCGTATTCTATCCCACACTTGTAGCGGTTGGTGTCCCCGGTAAGATGCCGGAGCTGGTTACTTTATGTATGGTGCCGTCGTTACTCTGCTGCGGTATCCGCACTGTTACTGAGCACAGATGCTGTCATCGGCTGAAACGTGTTTCCGGAATGGAGGATCCAGGCATCTAATGATTTTATTTACATTTTCCATATTTCGTTTCCTTCTTTTGTCAATTACGTTGGTGCCGATATTGAATTTGTTTCAGAATTTCACCTCGCTAGGCTTTCTGAAGTGATGCTGGTCTCTACTTTTCTAGGTCCGAGTCTCTATCAGTGCAGACACTTCGATCTTCTAACAACGTGGCAGCTTATTTAAACGACGGTCCCGTCTATTTTCGACACGTAGGTCTGTTCCTCTGTAAGTCAGTAAATGAGAACTCGTGCTTTATATCTCCTTGACTCCACTTTGTCACCGCTACAAACAATCCCGTCAGCTCTTTCACCTCTAATAATGGAAATGGTGTTCTTTACAGGAGCGATCGACTGCTCACCGGTCCGTCAGTCCTGGAACTCGGATGCCTCGCTCTAAACTGTGGGAAGGTCGCCAATCCACTGACACTCACATCCGTCATTGTCCTCCAGCCGGAGTGCATCGACCGAGACCGCACACACTGGATTCCGGATTTCCACTTCCAAACAGACCATACCCTGCATAGCATCGGTGGAATGGGGGCATTCAGAAAACTGACCGTATTTCTATTTTGTTTCCAAATTTCTTGCAGTTAATTTAACGGCGATTGTGATCCTCTCTCGGGGAAAATGCGGACTCTCCAAATGCATCACCCGTTACCTGGTTGGAATGGCAACAGCGAATCTGATGGTGGTTATCGTTGTTGCTTTAGTGGAACAGACCAACAATATCTACATTTATTCCAGATCCCTGCTCATCACTCCTGTGTGCGCTCTGACACTTGTATTCAGGATGGTAGCGACGGACTGTTCTGTTTGGTTCACGGTCAGTTTTACCTTCGATCGTTTCATCGCAATATGTTGCCGAAAGCTGCGGGAGCGATACTGCACCGAGAGAACAGCAAAGGTGGTTATCGTGACCGTGGTTATAGTGAGCTGCGGGAGATGTGTCCCGTGTTACTTTGCCCTTGAACCTTACGTCATCATTAACAACATGCCGTGGCGGTGCACCCGCACACATGAGTACGCTACTTCACCCGTGTGGAGAGGATACGAATTACTGGACAGTATTTTAAAACCATTGCTACCAATCGGCTTAATCCTGTTGTTTAACGGGTTAACCGTAAGACATATCGTTGTGGCAAATAGAGTCCGCAGAAGGCTTCGGCACAGCGGCGACAATCAGAAAGATGCTGAGGTGGAAAAACGCAGAAAATCGATGATTTTGTTGTTTTCTATATCAGCTAATTTCATATTATTTTGGATGCCCTATGTAGCCCATTCCCTGAAATGGCAAGCAGAAAACTATTATTACCAGGACAGATATTTGAATTCCCCGGTATACATCCTCCAACAATTTGGGTACATGTTACAGTTTCTCAGCATGTGCACCAATACTTGTATCTATACACTGACACAGAGGAAATTCAGAGAAGAGCTGAGGAATGGAATGAAGTATGTGTTGACATTAAATGGCCATCTGTGTAGATAACGCCCGTGTCTAATGGCAAATCAGTAGAGTTTTCAAATAGAACCATTTTACAATGAACCTGTTTGGCAAATATGTCAGAAATTCAAACAATAATATCCCTGGTCATCCGGAAATTACAGTATTTGCGGAAGATTGCTGACTTCATACGGTTCAGGTCGGTAGCAATACAAACTTTCAATGCTGCTGGCGTGATTGTCACTTTGGTTGAAGTATGTTCCAAACTATCACAGACACTCGACTATCACAAGGGCTTTCCGGATTACAGATGTTTCAAAATGGACAGGGTCGGGTAACAGAGTGTAACTGGAGCGCGATGGGAAACCAGGGATAGTATCGCAGATGCAGAAAGGGAGTACAACGTGGACAGTTCGTTTGTTAATAGAGTGTGAACGAACACAGAAGCATGATCACCCCATGTGGAGCATTCTATTCCGATCCGGATGTGGGTCTTGGACATTTGCCATGTTATTGGCATGGGTAACTTAAACTTCCATAATATTCTTTAGCCTCTCCGCAGTGTAAAAGTTTTAAGTATGGCATAATATCTCAGTTTTGTCCAAGAACGATTCATGTCACTATATGTCGACAGGCGCACTTACAAACACTGCGTACCGGATTTAATGTTAGAAAAGGAAACGTGTCAGGTGACAGATCTCTCGGTGGGTCAGCATTTCAGAACAATAAGGCAGAACTCCCCTCCTTTTACCTTGTCCAGGGAAAAGACCTGAAAGTATGGAGTGTGTTTAATTGGGGGTCTGGGAATTATGATGCTGCCTGGCAGGAGCTCAGGAATGTACATTGGGAAATGATGCACTCGGGGTATTACGCAACAGATATGTGGGGATTGTTTAGGGAGCACTGACACGGGGTTCAGTATAGGCTTGTCTCGGAGACGCAGGGAAAGGATGACAGTGTAAAGTAACCCTGGGAGACAAGAAAGTTGGAACAACACGTCAAGAGGAAGAAAGAACGATGCTTTCAGAACAGGAAGAACGGATCTGGTAAGGCTATAGCGAGTCACAATGTAGACAGGAAGGAATTTAACAATGTACTTAAAGGAGTGATAGGGGGATTTGAGAAATCCTTGACGAGTTGCAATGTGAAGAACAGGAGGAGACTGGAGAGAGTGTGGGCAGATCAGATGTAAAAGAGGAAAATGTGTCTGGACTCCAAGGAGGCGGTGAAGCTCCTCACTGAATACATTGATCAATGTGAACACAGCGTCAAAAGGCAGATATGCTCGAATATGCTGACGCTGAAAAGAGGATTGGCTGGAAACTTTGAGAACATTATAATGGATAATTCTCCGATGCCGGAAGATATATAGCCCAGGTATTAGATGATACCCCGATACCGGAAGAGATATAGTCCAGGTAATTTTGGAAAGCGAGCTCAGATATTGCTGAGCTATTGGACAGGATATGTGTGTCTTCGCTGGCAACAGAAGTAGAACTAGATGATTGGAGGGTGGGAAATGTTCATTTGTTGACGAAAAATAACAGGGATACTTCTTGGAAATATAGCCCAGGGAGTCTTACATCAGTAGTGGGTAAACTACTCGAGAGGATTATTGAGGAGGGAACTTAGTATTTGGAGAAACTTAGTCTGGTTACGGAGAGAAATGTTGTCCTTAATGATCCAGATTGATTTATTTGAAAAACTGAAAATAAAACTAACAGATGAACCAGGACTGTCGATGTGGGTGCATTAATTTTGGTCAGGCGTTTTAATCAGTTCCCCATGTGGACTCATTCAGAAAATCAGGAGGCATGGGGTCGAGGGTAACCTGTTTGCGTTGATTCAGAACTGGCTTCCTAACAGAAGACAGATGATATGGTATACAGAGAGAATTCTGGCTGGAAGACAAATGGCAGCCGTGTTCCGCATCGAGAGCCGAAACTTCGGTACAATTTACAACCCTATTACGCGTCTGCAGTTACAGTGCTCCAAGAAATAGGGCTGAGGAAATAATCGATTTAATCTGATCACACAGCAGCACCTGGATAATTAATGGAATTAGGGCTGACGACGGAAGCAAATCGCTGAGCGACTGACTGCACCAGCGCGTTTTCTAAACTGACCTGTCATTTACATATTACAGGGCAAATGCTACAATGACTTCAAAGCATCTTTTCCAGTGGAGCCCTACAACTTAAAACCAGCATTTCAAAGTGTTCAGCAGCAGCTTCTGGTGCTTATTAAAAGAAACAGCCTTCCAAAATGCCAATTCCAAATTCCCAATTCAAATACACACCAATTTATCCCAATATCAATTTACCCCTGAATCGTGGTTTTATCGCATCGAGTGTAGATACGCTCATAGTTCGATCCATTTAATCCTGAATCCACATGGCCGATGTGGAATCCGTGTCTCTCTCTGAAATCAATTATAAATGAAACATACAAAATTACACAAAGTAAAATGCAGCGAAGGAATAACAAACACCCGTGCTCACACAAAGACATCGCAGGCAATTGGAGAACATGGAATAAACTACTTCAATAGCTTCCATCTTCTCATGCACAGAAGAAGCCTTCAGCCCGTCCGGTCAGTGAGGAATTATTGAAACTGCCTACTACCATCGACCTGACCCGGACCGTGGCCATCCATATCCCAGTACTTGTCCAATCTTCTCTTAGACGTTGAAATCGGAATCTCAATTACCACTGGCGTTGGCAGCACTGTCTACGCTCTGACCACCCTCTGTGTGAAGAAGTTTCCCCTCATGCTTCCCTTAAACATTTCACATTTCACCCTTCACCCATGTTCTCCAGTTGTATTCTCGCTCAACGTCAGTGGAGAAAGCCCGCTTGCATTTACACTCTCTATACGCCTCATAATGTTGTATACCTCTATCAAATCTCCCCTCAGTCTTCTACCCGCTCGGGAATAAAGTGCTGACACATGTAATCTTTCCTTTTAATTCAAAACATTCAGTACCGGCAATAGCTGTGTAATTTTTTTCTTCATTTTTTCAATCTTATTTGCATCTTTCCTGTAGGTAGTTGAGCCCAACAGCACACAATATTCCAATTCGGGCCTCAATAAAGCCTTAAACCACAGCAACGTAACGTCCCAACTCCTGTACTCCATACTTAGGTCTTGGAAAGCGAAAGTGCGGATAGCTTTACGACCCTGTCTAACTGTGCCGCAACTTTCATTGAATTATGGACCTGCATTCCCAGATTCGTTTGTTCTATCGTACTCCTCAGTGCCCTATTTCTCATTGTGTCAGACCGACCCTGGCTGGTCCTCCCAAAGTGCAAAATCACGTGTTTGCGTTAACTCCGATCCTCTATTTTTCAGCCAATTTTCCAGCTGGTTCAGATCCCGCTTCATGCCCCGGTACTCCTTCCCGGTGTTGACTACACCCGTAATGATGTTGTCATCGGCAAATTTGCTCATCCAGTTCACAACATTATTATCCAGATTGTTGATATAGATTAAAAGTAACAACAGCTACAGCGACGATCCCTGGGACACTCCTCTCGTCACAGGTCCCCCGTCAGACAGACAACCATCTATTACCACACTCTAGCTTCCCCAACATAGCCAATGGCTAATCCATCTTATTACCGCATCGTGAAAGCCAAGTGATTGAACCTTCTCGAACATCCTCCCATACGGAACCTTCAGAAAATCCTTGCTGAAGTCCCTGTTAGACGGCGTCCACTGCCTTGCCACCACACCATTCTTGGTAACTACCTCGTAAAGCTCTGGGAGATTGGTTAGACATGACCTAATACGCACTGGCCCATACTGACTATCCCTAATGTTCCTCTTTGTCCAGATACTTCCTTTCATACCCCATGCCTAGCGTAGTCTGAACACCGAGGACAATTCATCATTACATAATACTTGGCGAGTCCCTTCCAAGAAAAGCTATCGAGATCATCCAGCGGTCGGCACTGGTATTTATGGCCTATTATTCTTTAAATTCTCCTGCACTTTATTATCTGACGCATTGAGAGTAGTCTGGAAAAGCAAGGCGTCATAGCTTTAAATAATTAATCGACTTGCCTAACTATAGCAAGATACGGTACGCTCGATCGAGCACAGAACATAGAATATTACAGCACAGTACACGAGGTTCTGATAGGCTTTCAACTAATGGAAGTTCGATCTAACACATCTCCCCTGCATCTGAATTAGAATCAAAGGTTTCGAAGGTACATTTCCAGAATCAGAACCAGATTTAATATCGCAGACATACGTCGTGAAATTGTTAACTTTCCGGTAGCAGTACAATGAAATACAGGATAAATAAATATAGAGAAAACAAAACTGAGATACAGGTTGCAGCGGGGAAAAATAAACTGTTCCTGAATCGCTGAACCTGAGCTTTCAGGCTTCTGTATCTCCTTCCCGATGGTAACACTGTGAAGAGGGCACGTCCTGTTAGTGGGCAATGTTAATGATGGGCGCCACTGTGACAAGAATCATCCCTTGTAACAACGATCAATGAGATACACATAATCTGAATTTCTGTTATGGATTCAAGCAACAATAAATATAAGAGTTAGGCAGGGTTTTTTATAACAAATAACACGTTTATTAAACACTGAAAACAAACCCCCCAAAAGTAAGCAAATCACTAACGTAACCGGAAATCAGCTGCTGTGCGGCAGCTTAAACAGTTCTTAAAGCAAGGAAGCTTAAACAGTTCTTAAAGCGATGTTGCCAAAACAGTTCTTCGAAGTGGTATTGCAAAAGTACTAAATGCTTACAGTCCATTTAAGGGAGAGATTTTTTGAAGACGATTTAAATTTTCTTTCACGTCGTGTTGCTTCGGTTCCCGAATCGAACTTTTCCCACGAGAATTTTACGAAGATGGGGAAATGAAACGGCTTAAAGGCACTGACCTTTCCTTTACAGAACTGTTCCCAATCCTTTCTGCGATTTCACAGGGATTCACACGAAAACAGTCCACGAATTCCTTCCGAATAAGGATAAACAAGGTCGAACCTGTTTCACCGTCGAAATCGATTCTCCTCGATCTTTTAACTCCCGAACTCCAATCTTCACTCTCCACTGATTCCCAACTAGCAGTGCTATAAAGAAACTGCTGGCAATGACCTTTTAAACTTTAGGCATTAGATAAAACTTCATCTTTCATCTAATCTGCGTCATAACATTAAATCACGCAGTGGCATAAAGTCAACATGGCAAATCCAGCCACGAACTGCCACTCCTCACAGGGAGGGGTCCTCCTTTTAAACCCAGTTTAAAAAACCTATCACATGACCTCTACTGGCGGGAAAATGACGTCACTCCACCATCACAAGACCATCACCTCAAGTCCAGCAAAGCTTCAACACCTGTCACGTGACAAGTACGAAACATTACCAACAAGTATCTTTTAGTATTTCTACTAAAAGCACGTAGATTTACACACTATCTTCCTGTGTGCACCCTACTGGAAACCCTGACACTCCATGAACAGTCAATGAAGAGAAAAGGTATTACCCGGGAAAAGAGTCTACGCTGGCAAGACATTCCATAGAAACATAGAAAACATAGAAAAATCTACAGCACAATACAGGGCCTTCGGCCCACAAAGTTGTGCCGAACATGTCCCTACCTTAGAAATTACTAGGCTTACTTATAGCCCTCTATCTTTCTAAGCTCCATGTACCGATCCAAAAGTCTCTTAAAAACACCCAATCGTATCCGCCTCCACCACTGTTACCGGCAGCCCATTCCACGCGCTCGCCCCTCTCTGAGTTAAAAAAAACTTACCCCGACATCTTCTCTGTACCTACTCCCCAGCACCTTCAACCTGTGTCCTCTTGTGACAACCATTTCAGCCCTGGGAAAAGCCTCTGACTATCCACACGATCAATGGTTCTCATCATCTTCCGATCCTCATGTTCCCGATCTCCACGTGTCCGTGTGGTCCTACTTTTCGGCAATGGTTGCTCTCTGGCCGCTGGAGAATTATCACCCCTGCATGTTTGAAGCTCCGGAATCTTATATTGTTCCTCATCAAATGAACCATTGGATCCCCAAACCATTGGCTCAACGTCATCTGACCTACCTGGGTTATCTGGTTACTGATCATTGTACAGAGCTACAATCAACATATTGTACGTGGCTCTGCCCACCCCACCTTGTTTATTCGTATCTTTACACCCTGACTGGTCCGAACCAGTTAAATGACGCAACCCAGACAGAGTCTAACGAGACTACAGATTGCCTGTTTGATATGTCTGGCATTTTACATAACAAGTAGCTGCTCCTCTGAGCATGGGCTCAGGTTTATTGCTCTAATTAGATTGTCCCAGAGTCAAGAATCAGTTCAGAGTCCACACTCTTCACATAACAAATGGCGACTAGTTTGAGAATGGTCTCAGGTTTAGCAGATCATTACCTGAAGCTTCCTGTGTCCACATTCAGTTCCTCTGATTAAATTATTCCAGTGCAAGAATCAGTTCATTATCCACAAAATGGGGGGAAACAGAGAGAACTTGTTTGTCTGCTTCCCCTGTCCTTGATCAAACTGTAGTTTCTTCTGGCCAACAGTGTTTTATGAGCCATTCAATCTGACACGACGGTATCTTTCTCAGGTCTGCTGTCGTCTGTACGCACCAGGGTGGATGATGGAGGTTTTGCGGAGACGCCGAGTGCTGTAGGGGTCGAAGGGGTTTACAGATATGCGGTGTGATGTAGGGGTTGGAACGGTGTTGTGACATACTCCGTAACGGGTTAAAGGAACCAGCATAAATGGAACACACCTGGAGTCTGGTATTGCTACAAACCAAACTGTTTATTAGTATCTACGTAATATAAGTAATATAAAACCAGATAAATCAAACAGGTTAGCAGAGTTTATGCATATATAAGTGTGTAAATATAAAACCCCAAACTTCTTCAGGCTTAGGTGATAAATGATACAGTCTTACGATGGTATAGGAATGACGTCAGTTCAGTACGTGATTTTAAGTTGAGTAGAATTGAGGAGAGAGAGAGCGGTGATTTGTTTTCCAAGTAGGCCGATGCCGTCGATCTTTCCGTTGTCCTCCGAAGTCCTGTTAAAGTTACCGACTGTGACCACACAAAAGGGTACCGTCTTCACAAGGTAATGCTGTCAACCCAGTCCAGGGTTAAACACACCGATACCATTCCACCCGTCACCCCCTTTCCACACTGCGAGCAAAACCCACCCTTTCGTGGGTAGTGAAAGCTCATCCAGTGTCTATTTCTTCTGTATATCTCTCCGTGACGTCCGTGTGTCTGTGTGTCTGTGAGAATGGATTTAAAGGCAGAGGTGATACATTCTAGAGTCTACCGAGGGCCACGTATGAGTACGAGTTCCACAATGGAAACAGAGTGATGAGACTTTCTCCAATAACCACAAGTGGCACGGAGCGGTGCACTGCAGGATCAGAAGTAAGTGTGATTGACAGGTGAGCTTGAACACTTCCGCTGTTCTGCACATACTCATAGTGACCGTTACTTATGAAAACAGTTTGAGTGAACTCTGCGTTTTCTCCTTGGAGCGTCGGAGGATGAGAGGTGACCTGATAGAGGTGTACAGGGTGATGTCAGGCATTGATCGTGTGGAGAGTCAGAGGCTTTTTCGCACGGCGGAAATGGTTTCCACAAGAGGATACAGGATAAAGCTGCTTGGGAGTAGGTACAGATGAAATGTCAGGGGTAGATTTTCAACGCAGAGAGTGGTGAGTGCGTGGAATGGGCTGCCAGCAACTGTATTGGAAGCAGATACGATAGGGTCTTTTAAGAGACTTTTGGATAGGTACTTTGAGCTTAGAAAAGTAGAGGGCTATGACTAACCCTAGTAATTTCTAAGGTAGGGGCATGTTCGGCACAACTTTATGGGCCGAAGGGCCTATACTGTGCCGTACATTTTCTATGTTTCTATGTTTGTATGAAAGACAATATACCTGAAAGCAAATCAGGAGAAAGACAGACAACTTCGTGGCAAATATAGCCTGAAACCCTGCGGAATGTTCACAGATTTTACTTGTTACTGTTGTTCAAACTGAGAAAGGATGGCGAAATACTCGTAGAATTGTGGCTAGTTTGAGAATATCTTTAAAGTTAAATCGACTGCATCGCAGGTCACGGGTATGGGGTGTTCAAGTCATTCACTGGAAGAGGTCTGGGTCCCGCCAAACGGCCGATGTCTACGTTGGAAGACATTGTTCTTCAAATTGTTCACACCCGCCGCTAATTTCCCGAGGACTCGTTCCCTTTTTGATCACAGGTCTCTGGAATATCGCTGTGGATCTTTTAAATTGTTTGGAGGAATATAAGTGCAGTGTTATTGTAATACATGTCAGCTGTCATTGTTTATTCCACCACTCACACCGCCCGGAATGACTGGAACAAACGAAAGAAAAGAATGAACGAATGTTCCCCTTTAATTAATAAATGTTCTCCATTTCACCTGCCAGAACAAACTCCTTCCCTCAATTTCAGAAGCGAATGTGCTCCGACAAATGTCACAAAATAAATCGACTTCAATATGCATGCCAACTTTAAAAGCAACACACTTTAATAAAAAAAATTACAAAAAATAAAGAAATTAAAAAACGCAACACGGATATTTTAAAAAATCATATTTAAATACCTGAAGCCAGGTATCATGGACAATAACATGGAACATCCACATCATATTTTGTTTTAAAGTAAATAGATTGCAATATCCCTTGAGGAGCCAAATTAATGACACGGGGACAGTGAGTAAAAATATTTTAACGTAAGTGTTTGTGCAGTAGGTTGTCACTAATGTCCCTGACGTGATCGCCACGCTAATTGCCTCAGTGGAATTGCTCTCACCTCAATAAATTTCTGTCTGCTAAACCGATCACCAGTTAATCTGAGCATCTGAAACGCTCCGCACAACTGAACGCTTCTTCTGACGGAATATGGGATATGCGGCGATTTACCACATCGCAGGCATATTCTATCCCACACTTGTAGCGGTTGGTATCCCCGGTAAGATGCCGGAGCTGGTTACTTTATGTATGGTGCCGTCGTTACTCTGCTGCGGTATCCGCACTGTTACTGAGCACAGATGCTACCATCGGCTGAAACGTGTTTCCGGAATGGAGGATTCAGGCATCTAATAGTTTTATATCCATTTTCCATTTTTTGATCGGAGTGTTTTCCTCTTCTGTCAATTAAGTTGGTGATATCGTCACTGTTTCATAATTGCGCCTCGCTAGGCTTTCTGAAGTGATGCTGGTCTCTGCTTTTCTAGGTCCGACTCTCTATCAGTGCAGACTCTTCTCCCTTATAACAACGTGGCAGCTTATTTAAAAGACGGTACCGTCTATTTTCGACATGTAGGTCTGTTCTTCTGTAAGTCAGTAAATGAGAACACGTGCTTTATATCTGCACGATACCGCTTTGTCACCGCTACGAAGAATTCCTTCAGCTATTTCACCTCTAATAATGGAAAAGGTGTTGTTTACAGGAGCGATCGGCTGCTCACCGAGAAGGGAGTCGTGGAACTCGGATGCCTCTCTCTAAACTGTGGGAAGGTCGCCAATCCACTGACACTCACGTCCGTCATTGTCCTCCAGCCCGACGCAGCGACGGGGACCGCACACACTGGATTCCCGCTTTCCACTTCCACAGACCATACCCTGCAGGAATCGGGGGGAGTGGTCATTGATCAGTTGCAGCTAAACCATATTCTGCATAGCATCGTTATAATGGATGTTCAGTGAGTTGCCACTGACGATATTTATTTTTAATTCAAATTTCTTGCAGTTAACTTAACGCCGATTGTGATCCTTTCTCGGGGAAAATGCGGACTCTCCAAATGCATCACCCGTTACCTGGTTGGAATGGCAACAGCGGATCTGATGGTGGTTATCGTTGTTGTTTTAGTGGAACAGACCAACTATATCCACATGTATTCCAGAACCCTGCTCATTACTCCTGTATGCGCTCTGACCCTTGTATTTCGGGTCATATTGTTCGATTGTTCTGTTTGGTTTACGGTCAGTTTTACCTTCGATCGCTTCATCGCAATATGTTGCCAAAAGCTGCGGGACAGATACTGCACCGAGAGAACAGCAACGGTGGTCATCGTGACCGTGGTTATAGTGAGCTGTGGGAGATGTGTCCCGTTATACTTTGTCATTGAACCTTACGCCATCATTGACAACATACCGTGGCGTTGCGCCCACACACAGGAATACGCTACTTCAGACGTGTGGAGAGGATACGAATTACTGGACAGTATTTTAACACCATTGCTACCAATCGGATTAATCCTGTTGTTTAACGGGTTCGCTGTAAGACATATGATTGCGGCAAATATAGTCCGCAGAAGGCTTCGACACAACAGCGACAATCAGAAAGATGCCGAAGTGGAAAACCGCAGGAAATCGATGATTTTGCTGTTTTCTATATCAGCTAATTTTATATTATTTTGGATGGCCTATTTAGTCCATTCCTTGAAATGGCAAGTGGAAAACTATTTTTACGAGAACAGATATTTGAGTTCCCCGGTATACATCCTACAGCAATTTGGGTTCATGTTGCAAATTCTCAGCATGTGTACCAATACTTGTATATATACACTGACGCAGAGGAAATTCAGAGAAGAGTTGAGGAATGGAATAACGTATGTGTTTACAATGAATGGCCATCTGTGTAGATAATGCCCGTGTCTAATGGCAAGTAAGAAGAGTTTTCAAATAAAGCAGTTTTACAACGAACAGGTACAGGTTTGGCAAATATGTCATTAATTCAAACAATCATATGCCTAGTCATCCGGAAATTGCTGAAATGGCGGAAGATTGTTTGCTTCATAAGGTTCAGGTAGGTAGCAATGCAAACGCTCAATGCTGCTGGCGTGATTGTTACACTGATTGAAGTATGTTCCAAACTATCACAGACACTCGACTGTCACAAGGACAGGGATGGCTTCAGGACTTTCGGGTTAACAGAGAGTAAAGTGAGTGCGATGGGAAACCAGGGATAGTATCGCAGCTTCAGGAAGGGAGGACAATGTGGAGCGTTCGTTTGTTAATAGACTGGGAGACGAACACAGAGACATGAAGGGCGCGATCACCCCATTTAGAGTATTCTGCATAGCCTCCGAACTGTTTACCCAAAAAAAACAAAATCTGCAACGGCAACGGCGAGGAACCGATCGGGAAGCAGATCTTTGACATGTGCAATGGTATTGGCATGGGTAAGTGAAACTTCCACAATATTCATTGGCACCCTCCGAGGGTAAAAGTCTGGCATAATCTCTCAGTTGTGTGCTGGAAGGATTCAAAGAAATATAAAAAGAAAGGCGGTCTAGCGAACAGTCCAGACCGGATCTAATATTAGAAAAGTGAACGGATCAGGTGACAGATCTCTCTGCGGGTCACCATTTCAGAACGACAGGGCAGAACTCCCCTCCATTTACCTTACACGGGGATATGACCAGGGAGCATGAGATGTATTGAACTGGAGATCTGCGATGTGTGGTGCTAACTGGCCAGAACATGGAATGGGAAATAAGGAAACAATGTACTGAAGGAAATGCACAACAGTTATGTGGAGATTATTCAGAAAGCACTTAGATGGGTTCAGTATAGACTTGTGTGACTGAGGCAGGCAAAGGATGACAGCGTAAAGTAACCCTTGCTGACAAGAAATATGGAACAGCTCGTCAAGAGGAAGAAAGGAAGATACTTAAGGTTTAGGAAGAAAGGATCAGATAGGGTTATGACGAGTCACAATGTAGACTGAAAAGAATTTAAACAATGGACTTCAAAGTTAGAAGGGGAGTAAAGATGCACTAAGATAAGTGAAGTACAGGAGGAGACCTGAGAGAGTGTAGGCAGATCAGAGGTAAAAAAGGAAAACCTGTGTCTGGAGTCCAAGGAGGCAGTGAAGCTCCTAACTGAATATATTGATCAATGTGCACACAGCGTCAAAAGATAGATATGCTCGAACATCCCAACGCTGAAAAGAGGATGCGATAGAAACTTGGAAAACATTATGATAGATGATTCCCCGATACCGGAAGGGATATACTCCAGGTAATATTGGAAAGCGAGCTCAGAAATTGCTGAGCTTTTGGACGGGATATTTGTGTCTTCGCTGGCCATGGAAGTAGAACTAGACGATTGGAGGGTGGAACATGTTATTCATTTGTTGACGAACAATAATAGGGATACTTCTTGGAATTATTGACCAGGGTGTCTTACATCAGTAGTGGGTAAACTACTGGGTGGGATTATTGAAGAAGGAATTTATGAGTATTTGGAGAAACGTAGTCTGGTTAAGGACAGACAACGTGGCATGTTGTCCTTTATGAGTCAGATTGAATTATTTGAAAAAATGAATATAAAACAAAGAGAAGAATCAGATCAGTCGATGTGGATGTATTAATTATGGTGAAGTATTTTATCACTTCCCCAAAGTGGACTCATTCAGAAAATCAGGAGGAATGGGATCGAGGGAAACCTGGCTGCGTTGATTCAGAGTTTGCTTACTAACAGAAGGCATATGATATAGTAGACAGAGTGAACTCTGGCTGAAAGACAGCGACCAGCCGTGTTCCGCACGGAGAGCCGAAATTTCAGTACACTTTTTAACTTTATTTCGAGTTTGCAGTTAAACTGCTGAAATAGGGCTGAGGGAAATAGTCGATTTAATCAGAACACAGAGCAGCAGCAGGATAATTTATGGAATTAAGACTGACGGCATAAGCAAATCGCTGAGCAATTGACTGGACCGGCACGTTGTCTAAACTGACCTGTCAATTACATATTACAGGGCAAATGCTACATTGACTTCAAAGCATCTTTTCCAGTGGAGACCTACAACTTAAAACCAGCATTTCAAAGTGTTCAGCAACAGCTTTTGCTGCTCATTAAAAGAACCAGCCTTCCAAAATGCCAATTCCAAATTCCCAATTCAAGTACACACCAATTTATCCTAAAGCCAATTTACGTTTGAATCGTGGTTTTATCGTATCGGGTGTAGATACGCTCATATTTAGATCTATTTAACCGTGAATCCACATGGCCGGTGTGGAATCCATGTCTCCCTCTGGAATCATTAATAAATGAAACACACAAAACTACACAAACTAAAAACGCAGCAAGATCAAAGCAAATATCTGGTCTCACACTTGTCTTCCTTCAAAACCATCGCAGACTGTTGGGGATGCAAAATAAACATCTTCCAAAGTTTCCATCTTCTCATGCTGTAACCATCCATTAACTCAGTCTCCATGCTTCAGTGTGTGCAAGGACAGAGGGATCGAACAGTATCAACGACTTTCTAGATTGATCGGTGCTGTGAGACACTAAGGTTCTAACCCAGACATACAGTCAGACAGCCAGAGGAAACCACTGCACAGAAACAGGGTTTTCAGCCAGTCCAGTCAGTGAGGAATTATTTAAACGGCCTACTGCCATAGACCTCACCCGGACCGTGGTCATCTCATCCGTGTACTTCTCCAATCAGCTCTTAAACGTTGACATCGGAATCGCAATTATCATTTGTGTTGGCAGCTCTGTCTACACTCTGACCACCTTCTGAGTGAAGAGGTTTTCACTCATGTTTCCCTTAAACATTTCACATTTCACCTATGATTTCCAGTTGTATTCTCGCCCAACACCAGTACAGAAAGCCCGCTTGCATTTACACTCTCTATACGCCTCATAATGTTGTATACCTCCATCAAAAATCCTTTCTCTCTTCTACCTGCTCGGGAATAACGTGCTGACATATGTAATCTTTCCTTTTATTTAAAAACATTCAGTCCTTCACGGCAATAACCGTGTAATTTTTTTCTGTATTATTTTAATCTTATTTTCATCTTTCTTGCACACAATATTCCAAATTAGACCCCAATAAAGCCTTTAACCACAGCAACGTAAAGTCCCATCTCCTGTACTCACTACCTTGCTCTGTGAAGGCTCAAACTGGGCCCCAATAACTCCGTAAACATCAGCACCGTAAAGTCCCATCTCCTGTACTCACTACCTTGCTCTGTGAAGGCTCAAACTGGGCCCCAATAACTCCGTAAACCACAGCAACGTAAAGTCCCATCTCCTGTACTCACTACCTTGCTCTGTGAAGGCCGAAGTGCAAAAAGCTGTTTTTACGACCCTGTCTGACTGTGGCGCAACTTTCATTGAATTATGGAGCTGCATTCCCAGATTCGTTTGTTCTATCGTACTCCCCAGTGCCCTATTTCTCATTGTGTCAGACCAATCGTGGCTGCTACTCCCAAAGGGCAACATCTGACACTTGCCTGCGTTAAATCCGATATTGTTTTTCAGCCCATTGTTCCAACTGGTCCAGATCCCGTTTCCGGTACCATGCTCTGGGACTGTTCCTCGCTGTCAACTACACAGGTAATGCTGCTGTCATCGGCAGTTTGCTGATCCAATTAACGTCATCATTATCCAGATCGTTGATATAGATGACAAACAACAAACAACGATGACAGCAAAAATCCGTGCGGCACTCCACTCGTCACTGGTCCCCAATCAGGCAGACAACCATTTATTACCACACTCTAGTTTCCCCAACGTAGTCAATGGCGACTGCAGTTTAATAGATAATCATGAAAGGCAAACGACTGAACATTCTTGAGCAGCCTCCCATACGGAACCAAGAGAAATTCCTTGCTGAAGTCCCTGTTAGACGGCATCCACTGCCTTGCCTTCCACACCATTCCTGGTAACTACCCCGTAAAGCTCTGTGAGGTGGGTTAGACATGACCTACTCCGCACGGGCCTATACTGACTATCGCTAATGGTCCTGATACTTCCAGATACTTCCCTTCATACCCCATGACCAGCGTAGTCTGAACACCGAGGGCAATTCATCATTACATAGTACTTAGCGAGTCCCTTGGAAGCAAAGCTATCGAGATCATCCAGCCGTCGGTACTGATATTTATGGCCTATTTTTTTTATTCTCCTGCACATTATTATCCGACGCATTGAGAGTAGTCTGGAAAGGCAAGGCGCTGTAGCTTTAAATAATTAATCGATTCACTGAACTATAGCAAGATACGGTACGCTCGGTCGAACACAGAACATAGAATATTACAGCACAGTACACGAGGTTCTGATAGGCTTTCAACTAATTTAAGTTCGATCTAACACATCCCCCCCCCCACTTCTGAATCAGAATCAAAGGTTTCAAAGGCACATTTAAAGAATCAGAACCAGATTTAATATCACAGACATACGTTGCTAAATTGTTAATTTTACGGTAGCAGTACAATGAAATACAGGATAAATAAATATAAAGAAAACAAAACTGAGATACAGGTGGCAGCGGGGAAACACTGATCCTGAATCGCTGAGCCTGAGCTTTCAGGCTTCTGTATCTCCTTCCCGATGGTAACACTGTGTAGAGGGCACGTCCTGTTAGTGGGCAATGTTAATGATGGACGTCACTGTTGCAAAAATCACCCATATTAATAATGATCAGTGAGGTACAGAGAAGCTGTCTTAACCAATAAGTAACTTATTATTTCAACTAAAATGCACGTAGATTCACATGCTATCTGCCTGTCTGCACCATACGAGAACCCATGACACTCCATGAACAGTCAATGGAGATAAAAGGTATTACCCCGGAAAGGAGTCGACTCTGGACACAGAGACGGGAGAGTGGGACTGGGGAGAAAGAGACAGGGACAGAGACTGGTGAGGTAGCGAAAGATAGAGGAGGGTAGAGAAAGACCATGGAAAATGATGGACGACACTGTGACAAGAATCATCCCTTGTAACAATGATCAATGAGATACAGAATATTTGTATTTACCAACAAGTATATTTTATTATTTCTACTAAAAGCACGTAGATTTACACACTATCTTCCTGTGTGCACCCCACTGGAAACCCGAACACTCCATGAACAGTCAGTGAAGGGAAAAGGTATTACCCGGGAAAAGAGTCTACGCTGGCCAGGCATTCCATAGAAACATAGAAAACATAGAAAATCTACAGCACAATACAGGGTCTTCGGCCCACAAAGTTGTGCCGAACATGTCCCTACCTTAGAAATGACTAAGCCTACCTATAGCCCTCAACTTTTCTAACCTCCATGTACCTATCCAAAAGTCTCTTAAAAAGACCCAATCATACCCGCCTCCACCACTGTTGCCGGCAGCGTATTTCACGCAATCACCACTCTCTGAGTAAAATAAAAACTGACCCCTGACATCTCCGCTCTACCGCCATCCCGGACCTTCAACCTGTGTCCTCTTGTGGCAACCATTTCAGCCCTGGGGAAAAGCCTTTGACTATCCACACGATCAATGTCTCTCATCATCTTCCGATCCCCATGTTCCCGATCTTCACGTGTCCGTGTGGTCCTACTCTTCGGCAATGGTTGTTCTCTGGCCGCTGGAGAGTTATCACCCCTGCATATTTGAAGCTCCGGAATCTTATAGGAATATAGGGTAGCAAGAAAGGAGCTTAAGAAGGGGCTGAGAAGAGCAAGAAGGGGGCATGAGAAGGCCTTGGCGAGTAGGGTAAAGGAAAACCCCAAGGCATTCTTCAATTAAGTGAAGAACAAAAGGATGACAGGAGTGAAGGTAGGACCGATTAGAGATAAAAGTGGGAAGATGTGCCTGGAGGCTGTGGAAGTGAGCGAGGTCCTCAACGAATACTTCTCTTCGGTTTTCACCACTAAGAGGGAACTTGATGACGGTGAGGACAATCGGAGTGAGGTTGATGTTCTGGAGCATGTTAATATTAAGGGAGAGGAGGTGTTGGAGTTGTTAAAATACATTAGGAGGACTAAGTCCCCGGGGCCTGACGGAATATTCCCCAGGATTATTCCCCTTGCTCCACGAGGCAAGGGAAGAGATTGCTGAACCTTTGGCTAGGTTCTTTATGTCCTCATTAACCACGGGAATGGTACCAGAGGATTGGAGGGAGGCGAATGTTGTCCCCTTGTTCAAAAACGTAGTAGGGGTAGTCCAGGTAATTATAGACCAGTGAGTCTTAGGTCTGTGGTGGGAAAGCTGTTTGAAAAGATTCTTAGAGTTAGGATCTATGGGTATTTAGAGAATCATGTTCTGATCAGGGACAGTCAGCATGGCTTTGTGAAGGGCAGTTCGTGCCTAACAAGCCTGATAGAGTTCTTTGAGGAGGTGAACAGGCATATAGATAAGGGTTGTGCAGTGGATGTGATCTACATGGAATTCAGTAATGCATTTGACAAGGTTCTACATGGTAGGCTTATTCAGAAAGTCAGAAGGCATGGAATCCAGGGAAGTTTGTCCAGGTGGATTCAGAATTGGCTTGCCTGCAGAAGGCAGAGGGTCGTGGTGGAGGGAGTACATTCAGATTGGAGGGTTGTCACGAGTGGTCTCCCACAAGGATCTGTTCAGGGACCTCTACTTTTTGTGATTTTTATTAACGACCTAGATCTGGGAGTAGAAGGGTGGGTTGGCAAGTTTGCAGACGACACAAAGGTTGGTGGTGTTGTTGATAGTGTAGAGGATTGTCGAAGATTGCAGAGAGACATTGCTAGGAGTGTGAGGTGGTACACTTTGGAAGGACAAACTCCAAGGCAGAGTACAGAGTAAATGGCAGGATATTTGGTAGTGTGGAGGAACAGAGGGAGCCGGGGGTACATGTCCACAGATCCCTGGAAGTTGCGTCACAGGTAGATAGGATAGTTAAGAAAGCTTATGGGGCGTTAGGTTTCATAAGTCGAGGGATAGAGTTTAAGAGTCGCGATGTAATGATGCAGCTGTATAAAACTCTACTTAGGCCACACTTAGAGTATTGTGACCAGTTCTGGTCGCCTCACTATAGGAAGGGTGTGCAAGCATTGGAAAGGGTACAGAGGAGATTTACCACGTTACTGGTCAGTACAAGAAGACATGGCTTTAAGGTAAGGGGAGGGAAGTTCAAGGGGGATATTAGAGGAAGGTTTTTCACTCAGAGAGTGATTGGTGCGTGGAATACACTGCCGGAGTCAGTGATGGAGGCAGATACACTAGTGATGTTTGAGAGACTACTAGACACGTATATTGAGGAACTTAATGTGGGGGGGAGGTGTTAGTTTTTATGTGGGAAGCAGTGTTTGACGGTCGGCAAAACACTGTGGGCCGAAGGGGCTGTAATGTGCTATTCTATGTTTTATGTTCTATATGTAATATAGTAATAGAAAACAAGATAAATCCAACAGGTTAGCAGAGTTTCTGCAGATATAAGTGTGTAAATATAAAACCGCAAACTTCTTCAGCTTAGGTGGTAAATGATACAGTCTTACGATGGTATAGGAATGTTGTCAGTTCAGTTCGTGATATTAAATTGAGTAGATGTGAGTAGAGAGAGAGCGAGAGGTGATTTGTTTTCCAAGTAAGCCGATGCCGTCGAACTTTCCGTTGTCCTCCGAAGTCCTGTTAAAGTTACCGACTGTGATCACACAAAAGGGTACCGTCTTCACGCGGTAAAGCGATCAACGCAGTCCAGGGTTAAACACACCGATAGAATTCCACTGGTCACCCCTTTTCCACACTGCGAGCAAAACCCACCCTTTAGAGGGCAGTGAAAGCTCATCCAGTGTCTATTTCTTCTTTATTTCCGTCCGTGACGTCCGTGTGTCTGTGTGACAAGCCAGCTGACCTTGTATGTATCCCAAACATGCTGAACGCCAGCTACCCATTGTATAGCCCCGCCCTTCCGTAACCATGGAGACTCACGAGCTGTTCGGTGCTCCCTCTCTCTCTTTCTGAATCAGTGTACACCCATTCTCTCCTTTTTTAAAGGCACATCCATATTGAATAACGCTTAGCATCTTGTCAAACCTCCCTCCGGTTGGGCAAAAAAAGTTTGATCAACGAACAAAATTGCTGTCAAACTTATGATTACAGAATATGAAGCAATACATACATGATTAACATATAGCAGACTAGAGAAGTGTATAAAAATAATAGTTTCTATTTCATTCTTAAACTTATCTTCCGGACAATCAATCCACCATGTCATTGTCTTTACCTTTCACATACTTTGTTACAAAACCAAATTCCTGCAAAACCAAAACCCCGTTCTCTTCAAAATGGCGTTTGATCACACATTTTCTCATTTCCACTTCACTACAGAATATTTAGCCATCACGTGATCAGCCCCAACAGGTATTTCACGTTCGGCCTGAAATTTATCCTGCACAGTAACTAACTCCTCACTCGTGTTTTCTAAACTAAGCCCATTCGCTGAACTTCCAAAGAAATCCTTTGCTCCAAACAAGTCATTAATTCTATCTCCAAGATCATTAGTTCTATATGTTTCCATAAGAACACCTGCCGATGACCTCTCTTGGTCAAATCAACACTTCCCTTTGTTTTGAGAAGTCTCCGAGCCCCGTCTCTCCAATTCACAAACTTGAACAACATCACCAAGTTGTTTATCTTTAAATTCAAAAACATAGTTAAACGAACCAACGTGTACTGTCTCAGCATCTGAGAGAGCTGTTTCTGTCAGCAAGGTCAAAGGTCTTGAACCCAATCTAGACTTCACAGGTACTTTATTCAAAAAACCAGAAACAGCACCCTTCTCAATATCTTCAATAACATTCACCTCACCAGTTTTCATCTCATCACCAACTTTTAGAAAACTGTCTAACTCAGCTGACTGAGAATCCTCAATTTCCGCTGCTAACAAGGTTAGCCCCTTATTTACTGAACCAAGTCCAGCTGACACAAAAGGACTGTATTCCTTTTCAACCGACTCCGACACCTCAGACCTTAACTGAGTTCCAACACAAGGCGCAATACCCTGTAAATTCACAAGTGCTTCAAGAACCTGAACACAGGCAATCGGGCAAGCTACTAGCCCCAATTTCAAATTCCAGTTCACCCTGATTACCCCAGCTACTCTCTTTGAGGCTCTCATTCAGGAAAAACTGAACCTCATGGGTTAAAGCAAACTCGTCTGCTGACTAATCAGACCCTGAGAGGGTCTCAGCCACTTTCTCATCCTACCCCTTTAATTTTTCTAACCGAAGCTGAACCTCAGCCTTAGTAGGTTTACTTTAAACAACATTTCCCACATATCCTCTTCAAACGTTCCCTTGGATATACAATGCTTTGCTATTAACGCCTGTATTATGTACATCCTCATTCTAGTGCTCACCTTAAGTTTTAGCTGATGAGTAATTCACAACTGCATATCTCTCTTAGCATCCTCTCATATTTCAGGGGATGGTTCCACAGAAACCTACCAACCTCAATCTCCATTGCTGCTGAATTTCCACGCAAGGAAACATAAATTTAAGATAAACCACTAATCACTCAATTAAGCCTCCAGCAAATTTAGAATGGCTCAAAACAAGTTTTTTTCTATATCCCGGACCAGCCCCCAATTTTCAACATACCCCGTAACGAGTTAAAAGAACCATCAGAAATGGAAAACACAGGAGTCTGGTTTTAGAACATAGAACATAGAATAGTAAATCACAGTTCAGGATTTCTGGCCTACAATGTTGTGCCGACCCTTAAACCCGGCCTCCCACCTTAAATTGTAACCCCAGATCCCTCTGGTCTCCCACAATACCAAGTTTCCTGACATTTACTTTGTACTCTGCCTTGTAGGTTGTCCTTCCAAAGTGTACCACCTCACACTTCTCTGTGTTGAACTCCATCTGCCACTTCTCAGCCCACTTCTGCATCCGATAATTTCTCTCTGAAATCTGCTACAAACAAAACACTATTTATTAGTATCTACGTGATATAGCAATATTAAACCAAAACAAATCAAACATGTTAGCAGAGCGACTGACGGACTGGTGCAGAGACCAGTAACCTGTCTCTTAATGTGAACAAACTAAAGAGATGGTTGTTGACTTCAGGAGGGCACAGAGCGACCATTCCCCGCTGAACAGCGACGGTTCCTCTGCAGAGATCGTAAAAAGCACGAAATTTCTTGGTGTTCACCTGACGGAAAATTCATCTGGTACCTCAACACCAACTCCAAGCAAAGAAAGCCCAGCAGCGTCTCTACTTTCTGCGAAGGCTGAGGGAAGTCTATCTCCCACTCTCCCCCCTCCATCCTCATCACGTTCGACAGGGGTTGTATTGAGAGCATCCTGAGCAGCTGCATCACTGCCTGGTTCGGAAGTAGCACCATTTCGGATCGCAAGACCCTTCAGCAGATAGTGAGGTCAGCTGAGAAGATCATCGGGGTCACTCTTCCCGCCATCACGGACACGTACACCACACGCTGCTTCCGCAAAGGAAACAGCATTATGAAGGACCCCATGCACCCCTCATACAATCTCTTCTCCCTCCTGCCGTCTGGGAAAAGGCACCGAAGCATTCGGGCTCTCACGGCCAGACTATGTAACAGTTTCTTCCCCCAAGCTATCAGTCTCCTCAATACCCGAAGCCTGGACTGACACCTTGCCCTATTGTCCTGTTTATTATTTATTGTAATGTATGCACTGTTTTGTGCACGTTATACAGTCCTGTGTAGGTCTGTAATCTAGTGTAGTTTCTCTGTGTTGTTGTTGCTGTTTTTTTTTTACGTAGTTCAGTCTAGTTTTTGGACTGTGTCATGTAACACCATTGTCCTGAAAAACGTTGTCTCATTTTTACTATGTACTGTACCAGCAGTTATGCTCGAAATGACAATAAAAGTGACTTGACTTGACTTTACTTTACTTAATTATGCATATATAAATGTGTAAATATAAAACACCAAACTTCTTCAGCTTAGTTGGTAAACGATACAGTCTTACGATGGTATAGGAATGACGTCAGTTCAGTTCGTGATATTAAGTTGAGTAGAATTGCGGAGAGAGAGAGAGCGAGAGGTGATTTGTTTTCCAAGTAAGCCGATGCCGTCGATCTTTCCGTTGTCCTCCGAAGTCCTGTTAATTTTACCAGCTGTGACCACACAAAAGGTTACCGTCTTCACGCGGTTAAGCTGTCAACCCAGGCAAGGGTTAAACACACAGATAGCCTTCCACCGGTCTCCCCTTTTCCACACTGCGAGTAAAACCCTTCCGTGGGAACTGAAAGCTCATCTAGTGTCTATTTCTTCTGTATTTCTTTCCGTGTCTTCCGTGTATCCGTGTAACGGTCTGAAAAGCCAACTGACCTTGTATACATCCCAAATATGCTGAACACCAGCTGTCCATTACATAGCTCCGCCCTTCCGTAACCATGGCGACTCACGGGCTGTTCGGTGCTCTCTCCCTCTGAATCGGTGTACACCCACTCCCTCTTTTTAAAGGCACAGTCCATATTGAATAAACCTTTGGCTCTCGTCACAGTTTTTACAGATAGCGAGGGGTATCAGCACACTTATCCACCAAACTGGCATTTTTGTCTGTAACAAAATGAAACCCATATTGTGTCGGAGTGTTTTGCTAATAATGTTCGTGCAACATTATACTGAGTGAACCTGAGTACCTGACTGCAGACCGCAGTCCCTACACTGTATTTCATCTGTCACTTCATTGTCTGTTCTGCAAACCTGTCTGAGTCCTTCTGCAGACGCCCGCTTTGCTCTAAGCTGCCTATCCGGCACCTACCTTCGTAGCAACGACAAAGTCTGTCACCAAGCCACCAACTCTGTCATCCAAATCGTTGATTTTAACATGAACAGAAGCAATCTCATTACCGACTCCAGAGGAACGCCATTGGTTACCGGTAGCAAACAGAATAGGCTCGCATTGTTCTAACTCTTTGCCTCATGCCGTAAACCAATCTTCGATCCGTGCCAGTATCTTTCCTGTAATACCGTGACCTGTGATCTTGTTTGGCAGCCTCATGTGCAGCAAGTCCTTAAAACCATCAGAAAAATATCCACGGCCTCTCCTATGTCTATTCTGCTTGTTATTTTTCAAAGAATTCCAAGAGAGTTGTCAGACAATATATACCCTGAAGAAAACCATGCTGAATTTGGCCAACGTTTGCTTCCGCTAAATACCCCTAAAATCATCCTTAATGGAATCCAACCACTGACTAACTGTTCTATAATTTCCTTTCTTCTGCCTCCCTTCCTTCTTAAAGTGTGGGGTGACATTTGCAACTTCCTAGTTCGCCAGAAGCTTTCGAAAATCGAGACACTCTTGAAAGATCATTACTCATTCTCTAAGAGCAAAATGAGGGGTAATTTCTCCTCTCAGAGGCGGTGGGAATGTGGAATGTGCTGCCAGAGCAAGTGGCAGTGTCGATTTTCAACATTTCAGAGATGTTTGGATGGGTAAATGGATGGGAGGGAATGGATGACTGTGGTCCCGTTGGAGGTTGCTGGAACTAGGCAGATTAATGGATTGGCACAGACTAGACTGTGTTGTAATGTTTCATGACTCTAATGCCTTCACAAACTCTTCAGCTACCTCTTTCTGAACATTGGGGTGTACATCATCTGGTCCAGGAGTCTTATCTACCTACAGGCGTTCCAGCTTCCAAAGCACATTTTCTCATTAATAATGGCATCTTTCCTCACTTCTATCCACGATACTCTTGAATTATTGCCTTTTTTGGAAAAAGATGATAAGTCAGGGTAAGAGGTGTAGTGGGCAGGGAGACAGAATAACAAAGCGGTACTCCATTGGTGAAACTGGGAGATGGGGAGGGGTGTTAATTAAAAAAAGTTCTCCTCAGGAAATGTTTTTCTTAACGAAACCAGAATTGAGCACTTCATGCCGGCATGTGTAAAACTAATACAAAATACACAGCACTAAACTCAAATGAGAGCACAATCCTGAAACGTGAAGAAATGGTCACTATGGAAGATCAAGTGAACCACTCATGTCCGTCCAGAGAAGACATCCCAGCGATTTGAGCAAACAATTTCCTAGCAAACTGAGAAATGAGTGTGCTTCGCGATGGCTCTACTCGTCATACCAGCTTGAGCTGAGAAACAAGTAAAATATAGTAATAATTATTATAGGTTGACATACCCTGTATAGACAGTCGCTTGCTCCTTCATCATTAAAGGTAGAAGAATTAATTATATAAATAGTGGACCTATATTTTAAAGAAAAGGACATGAACTTTAGACAGGGTCGGTGCAGTGCAAAATTATGAACGGCGCAATAGAGTTTGCAATGTATGAACCAGATCAGCCAGATACAATACAACTGAGAGATAGATATTAAACATAAGACCAAAAGACATGGGAGCTGAGTTAGGGTATCGAGTTTACTCCGCCATTTCATCATGGCTGATCCAACTTTCCTCTCAGACCCAATCTCCGGTTTTCTCCCTATATTCCGTCATGTCCTGACGTCAAGAATCTATCAACCTCTGTCTTATATAAGCACAAAGTCTTGGCCTCTACAGCTGCCTGTGGCAACGAATTCCATAGATTCACCACTCTCTGGCTAATATCATCAACGTTGCAAATGAACGACGCTCAATTCAGAAAAAGACTCTCCCACCCATAGAACACAGCCCCTCCACATCCATACCATCGGGGACTTTCGATAGATTTAAATTGTATTACCCATCAAAATCCCTTTATATGACAAGGTATTCAATCCTGGAATCATTTTCATAAACCTCTGTTAATCTCACTCAAGTGTTAGCCCATCCTTTCTGAGAAAAGCGGCCTAATACAGCTTATTATCTCTAAGTGAGCTGTTGTGCCTTTTTCACCACACAGCCAGTATGTACAGGCCACGTAAGGTCCTCGGTTATGTGGATGCTGAGGAATTTAAAGCTGTTCACCCTCTCAACCCCAGATCCATTGATGTCAATAGGGGTTAGCCCGTCTCCATTCCTCCTGTAATCAACAACCAGACCCTTTTGTTTTTGCGACACTGAGGGAGAGGTTGTTTACTTGACGGCACTGTGTCAGAGAGATAACTCCTTCCCTGTAGGCCACTTCGTTATTTTTTGAGATTAGTCCAATCAATATAGTATCGTTGGCAAATTTAATTAACAGATTGGAGCTGTGGGTGTCGATACAGACATTGGTATATAAAGAGTAAGGGAGGGACTCAGTACCGTGCCCTGAGATGCTCCTGTGATGAAAGTCAGAGGCGTGGAGCTGAGGAAGCCCACTCTGACAACCTGCTGGCGACCTGAGAGGCAGGATCAAGGACGGGATCTCTGAGCTTCCTGTCGAGCCTGGGGGGAATTTTGGTGTTGAATACTGAACTGTCGTCCAAGAATAGCATTCCCACATAAGCATCCTTCTTCTCCAGATGTATAAGGACGGTGTTTAGAGCATTGTCTATTGCGCCGTCTGTCGATCGGTTGTGTCGGTAGGGATATCATAAGGAGTCCAGCACCCTCCTTTCGTATAATGGTTACATACATTGATGACACAACCCCGCGTCAGTCACCAAGTAATCTCAATGCCCCGCTGTGTCCCCACAACCTCGTGTCATTCCCCATACCCATTCCATTGCCACACTCTCTGCCCACTGCCCCTTGTCAGGGTTCAAGTTAATCACTGTACCCGCTCTCGTCCCACAGCCCCGTGTCATTTCCCGAAGTAATTAACTGTGTAAGTGGAATTATAAAGATATTAGGCTGGAACATCAAAGCATAAATCACGAACGGATATGTCCTGGAAAATGCACGACGGAAATGTGAATATATTTTAGGCTGCATTTACACGGGGTTCTGGATAGGTTTGTCCCATTCAGACAGGGAAAGGACGGTAGGGTGAAGGAACAATGGTTGACCAGAGATGTGAAACATCTGGTCAAGAGGAAGAGAGAAGCTTCAGGAAGCTGAGCTCAGGATTAGAAAACAAGGATCAGACATGACTGTAGATTTACAAAGTAGCCGGGGACAAACTGAAGAATGGAATTAGATAGTTAGATAGATAGATAGATAGATAGATAGATAGATAGATAGATAGATAGATAGATAGATAGATAGATAGATAGATAGATAGATAGATAGATAGATAGATAGATAGATAGATAGATACTTTATTCATCCCCATGGGGAAATTCAACATTTTTTCCAATGTCCCATACACTTGTTGTAGCAAAAACTAATTACATACAATACTTAACTCAGTAATAATATGATATGCATCTAAATCACTAACTCAAAAAGCATTAATAATAGCTTTAAAAAAAAATCACTAGAAACGTCTACAGAAGGTCTGCATTGCCTTTCAGGAAAACCCCAAGCCATTCGAGATGTATATGAAGTAAAAAAAGATGACTGGAATGAGTGTAGGACCGGTCGGGGATAGAAGATGAAACAAGCCCCTGAGGTCCGAAGGGCAGGTCCGGAATTAAAACTGAATTCTCCAGTCAGAGGGATATTTGTGAGGAGGACGTTAAACAGTCCGATGTGCGACAACATACCGAGGTTAAGAGAGAGGATGTACTGGAACTTCTAAAAAAAAGTACAGTAGGTTAAATACGTCTTCTTGTGTGGTCGGGAGAAAGCCTGAGTGACTGCGTGAAGCGGTGAGTCCCACTTCAGTGATGGGCAAATTATCAGAGAACTTTCTTAGAAACAGGATTTGCGAGAATTTGGAGAAACGTTACCTAATTTTGGAGAGTCAGTATGGCGTTGTGAGGGGCAGATCATGTCTCACAAGCCTGGTTCAATTCTGTGAGGATGTGACGGTTATACTTACGGTTAAGCCTGTTAGGACCTTTCAGAAGGCTTGGTATCCTGGGAAAGTTGGCTTGTGGATTCAGGACTGACGCCCCAGAAGGCAGAGGATAGTTGTGGGTGGAGCTTTTTCTCCCCGGATGCTGGTGCCAGTGGTGTCCTGCAGAGATCTGTTCTGAGACCCCAGGATATTTGTGCTTTAAATGATGTGAATAAATAAGTGGAAGGGTGGTTTATTGTATTTGCAATGATGTGGAGGTTAGTGGAATTAGGGTTAGTATACAAGGTAGTCAGAGTGACAGTCAGCAGGGCAGTGACAGGACGCAGAGCAGCGCTGAGAAGTTACAGATGGAGTTCAACCCTGAAAGGTACGAAGTGATTCACTTTGGACGGATAAATTTGAAGGCTGAGGTGATACTCTCTCGAGTCAACCGAGGGCCGCACATTAGTACGAGTTCCACAATGGAAAGAGAGTGATGAGACTCTCTCCAATAAGCCGAGGCCAGCTCATCGGTACGAGAACCACAATCGGCACGGAGCGGTGCACTGCAGGAGCAGAAGGAAGTGTGATTGACAGGTGAGCTTGGACACTTCCGCTGTTCTGCACAGACTCACAGAGACGCTCGAAAGGCAATATACCTGACAGTAAATCAAGAGGAAAATATACAACTTCGCGGCAAATGATACAACAGCCTGAGAACCTACTGATTGATCAAAGATTTTGCTTTCTATATTTGTTCAAACAGAGAATGGATGGAGAAATAGTGGTAGAATTGTGGCAGGTCTGAGAATATCTTTAAAGTTAAACAGACTGCATCGCAGGTCACGGGTATGGGGCGGTCAAGTCATTCACTGGCAGAGGTCAACTTCCTGCCAAACGGCCCATGTGTGCGCTGGAAAACATTGGTCTTCAAACTATCCACAGCACTCGCTAATCTCCCGAGGACACTCTCCCTTTTTGACGACAGGTCTCTGGAATATCGCTGTGGATCTTTTAAATTGTTTGGAGGAAAATGTGCAGTGTATTTTATTGTAACACATGTCAGCTGTCACTGTGATTTCCATCACTCACACCGTCCGGAATGACTGGAACGAACGAAAGAAAAGATGATGAATGTTCCCCTTTAATAAATAAGTGTTCTCTGTTTCACCCGTCAGAACAAACTCCTTTCCTCAATTTCAGAAGCGAATGTGCTCCGTCAAATATTCCAAATAAATGGACATCAAGCTAAATGCCTGATTTAAAAGCAACAATGACAAAATATATCTTCATTTAAATGGCTGAAGCCGGGTATCATGGAAAATAACATGGTAAAAAAGCACATCATATTTTGTTTCAAAGTAATTACATTGCAAAATCCCTTGAGGAGTCAAATTCATGAAAAAGGGGATTGAGAGAGTAAAAATAGTTTAACGTAAATGTTTGTGTAGTTGGTTGTCACTAATGTCCCTGACGTGATCGCCACGCTAATTACCTCAGTGGAATTGCTCTCTCCTCGATAAAAGTCTGCTAAACCGATCACCAGTCCATCTGAGCAGCTGAAACGTTCCGTACAACTGAACGCTGCTTCTGAACGAATATGGGATATCCGGCGATTTACCACATCGCGGCCATTTTCTATCCCACACTTGTAGCGGTTGGTGTCGCCGGTAAATGCCGGAGCTGGTTAATTTATGTATGGTGCGGTCGTTACTCTGCTGCGGTATCCGCACTGTTAATGAGCACAGATGCTACCGTCGGCTGAAACGTGTTTCCGGAATGGAGGCTTCAGGCATCTGATAGTTTTATTTTCATTTTCGTACTTTGTTCGAAGTGATTATTCTTTTGTCAATTACGTATATGCCGATATTGACATTGTTTCATAATTTCACCTCGCTAGGCTTTCTGAAGTGATGCTGGTCTCTGCTTTTCTAGGTCCGAGTTTCTATCAGTGCAGACACTTCGACCTAAAAACAACATAGCAGCTTATTTAAATGACTGTCCAGTCTATTTCCGACACGCGGGTCTGTAAATGATAAATTGTGTTTTGTAACTTTTGATTCCACTTTGTCACGGCTGCAAACAATCCCTTCAGCTCTTTCACCTCTAGTAATGGAAATGGTGTTGTTTACTGGGACGATCGTCCGTTCACCGGTACGTGAGCCGTGGAACTCAGATTCTTTGCTCGAACCTGCCCAGCCGGAGTGCAGCGACGCAGACTCCCGCTTTCCACTTCCAAGACCCAACCCTGCATACCATTGGTAGAATGCGGGCATGCAGGGAGATGACCATATCTCTAATCTCTTTTCAAATTTCTTGCAGTTAATTTAACGGCGATTGTGATCCTCTCTCGGGGAAAATGTGGACTCTCCAAATGCATCACCCGTTACCTGGTTGGAATGGCAACAGCGGATCTGATGGTGGTTATCGTTGCTGTTTTAATGGAACAGACCAACAATATCTACATTTATTCCAAATCCCTGCTCATCACTCCTGTATGCGCTCTGACACTTGTATTTCGGGCTGTAATGACGGACTGTTCTGTTTGGTTCACGGTCAGTTTTACCTTCGATCGCTTCATCGCAATATGTTGCGAAAAGTTGCGGGAGCGATACTGCACCGAGAGAACAGCAACGGTGGTTATCGTGACCGTGGTTATTGTGAGCTGCGGGAAATCTGTCCCGTTTTACTTTGTCATTGAACCTTACGTCATCATTGACAACACGCCGTGGCGGTGCATCCGCACACATGAATACGCCACTTCACCCGTGTGGAGAGGGTACACATTACTGGAGAGCATTTTAACACCATTGCTACCAATCGGCTTAATCCTGTTGTTTAACGGGTTAACCGTAAGGCATATCGTTGTGGCAAATAGAGTCCGCAGAAGGCTTCGGCACAGCAGCGATAATCAGAAAGATGCTGAGGTGGAAAAACGCAGAAAATCGATGATTTTGCTTTTTTCTATATCAGCTAATTTCATATTATTTTGGATGCCCCATGTAGCCCGTTCTCTAAAATGGCAAGCGCAAAACTTTTTTTACGAGGACAGATATTTGAGTTCCCCGGTATACATCCTACAACAATTTGGGTTCATGTTACAATTTATCAGCATGTGCACCAATACTTGTATCTATACACTGACACAGAGGAAATTCAGAGAGGAGCTGAGAAATGGAATGAAGTGTGTGTTTACATTAAATGGCCATCTGTGTAGATAACGTCCGCCTCCAATGGCAATTCAGCGGAGTTTTCAAATAAAGCCGGTTTACAATGAACAGGCTTGGCAAGTATGTCATAAATTCAAACATTCATATGCCTGGTCATCCGGGAATTGGAGAATTGGCGGAAGATTGCTGACGTGATACAGTTCAGGTAGGTAGCAATACAAACGCTCAATGCTGCTGGCGTGATTGTTAGATTGGTTGAATTATGTTACAATCTATCACAGACACTCGCCTGTCTGTGAAAGGTACATAAGATTCACTTATGTACATAGACTAATTTTACGTACTTAAATAAACGCTGGTTGCGCGAACATCTGAACATGATATGTGTCTGACAGGAAATTATAAATTGACAATGTCAATGGCCACTGAAATGTGTCAACAGGGCAGGGATGGCTTCAGGGCTTTCCGAGTTTTAGGTGTTTCAAAATGGACAGGGTCGGGTAACAGAGTGTAACGGGAGTGCGATGGGAAACCAGGGATAGTATCGCAGCTGCAGAAAGGGAGGACAATGTGGAGCGTTCGTTTGTTGATAGACTGTGCGACGAACACAGAAACATGAAGGACGCTATCTCTCCGTTTGGAGTATTCTATACAGCCGCCCACAAGTTGAACAAAAATAAATACGGCGACTGAAACAGGGAGGTACCAATCGGGAAGCGGAACTTGGACACGTGTCATGTTATTGGCAAGGGCAACTGAAAATTCCCTAATATTCTTTGGCACATCCCCAGGGTAAAAGGTTTGGTTATGACAGAAATCCTCAGTTGTGTGTTGGAAGGATTCATGTCACTATATGAAGACAGGCGGACTTCCATACGGTATCTAATATTAGATAACGAAACGGATCAGGTGACAGATCTCTCCGCGGGTCAGCATTTCAGAACGACAGGGAGAACTCCCCGACATCCACCCTGCACGGGGATAGGACCAGACAGCATGGAATTATTTAATTGCGATATATCGGGCTACCTGGCAGGAACTTGGGAAGGTAAATAGGAAAATGATGTACTCAGGGAAATGCACAACACATATGTGGAGATTGTTCAGGAAACACTTAAATGAGGTTCAGTAACAGCTTGCCTCATTGAGGCAGGGAAAGGACGATAGCGGAAAGTAACCCTTGCTGACAAGAAATTGGAACAGCTTGTCAAGAGGAAGAAAGAAAGATACTTAAGGTTCAGGAAGAAAGGATCAGATTGGCTTAGGGCGAGTAACAATGTAGATAGAAAATGAATTTAACAATGGACTTCAAAGTTAGAAGGGGAGTAGAGATGCACTAAGATAAGTGAAGAACAGAAAGATGACCAGAGAGAGTGTGGGCAGATCAGATGTAAAAGAGGAAAACTTGTGTCTGGAGTCCAAGGAGGCGGTGAAGCTCCTCACTGAATACATAGGTCAATGTGAACACTGCGTCAAATGGCAGATATGCCAGAACCTGCCGACGCTGAGAAAGAGGATGCGATGGAAACTTGGAAAACATTATGATAGATGATTCCCCGGTGCCGAAAGAGATATAGTCCAGGTAATTTTGGAAGGCGAGCAAAAATATTGCTGCACTTTTGGACAGGATATTTGTGTCTTAGCTGGCCACGGAAGTAGAACTAGATGATTGGAGAGTGGAAAATGTTATTCATTTGTTGAAGAAATATAATAGGGATATTTCTTTTAATTATAAGCAGGCAGTCTTACAGCAGTAGTGGGTAAACTACTGGAGAGGATAATCGAAGAAGGAATTTATGTGTATTTGGAGAAACGTAGTCTGGTTAAGGAGAAACAACATGGCATGTTGTCCTTTATTAGCCAGATTGAGTTATTTGAAAAAGTGAAAATAAATCAAATAGAGGAATTAGAACAGTCGATGTGGGTGCATTAATTATGCTCAGGCTTTTCATCAGCTCCCCATAGTGGACACATTCAGAAAGTCAGAAGGCAAGGGATCGAGGGAAACCTGACTGCGTTGATTCAGAGTTGGCTTCCTATCCGAAAGCAGATGATGTGGTAGACAGAGTGAATTCTGGCTGGAAGACAAAGGACAGCCGTGTTCCGCATGGAGAGTCGAAACTTCGGTACACTTTACAACTCTATTGCGAGTCCGCAGTTACAGTGCTCCAAGAAACAGGGCTGAGGAAATAATCGATTTAATCTGATCACACAGCAGCACCTGGATAATTTATGGAATTAGGGCTGACGATGTGAACAAATCGCTGAGCGATTGACTGCACCAGCGCGTTTTCTAAACTGACCTGCCATTTACATATTACAGGGCAAATGCTACAATGACTTTACAACCTGATTTCCAGTGAAGCCCTAGAACTTAAAACCAGCATTTCAAAGTGTTCAGCAGTAGCTTCTGGTGCTTATTAAAAGAACCAGCCTTCCAAAATGTCAATTCCATATTCCCAATTCAGGTACACACCAATTCATCTGAATGCCAATTTACCTCTGAATCGTGGTTTTATCGTACCGGATGTAGATACGCTCATATTTCGATCCATTTAACCCTGAATCCACATGGCCGGTGTGGAATCCGTGTCTCCCTCTGAAATCAATAATAAATGAAACACACAAATCTACACAAACTGAAAACGCAGCAAAGGCAAAGCAAATATCTGGGCTCACACTTGTCTTCCTTGAAAACCATCGCAGGCAATTGGGGAATATAAAATAAAAAAAATTCCAAAGTTTCCATCTTCTCATGCTATAACCATTCAAGAACAGTATCAACGACTTTATAGATTGGTCGGAGCTGCGACACACTGAAGTTCTAACCCAGACATACGGTCAGACACCGATAGGGATCCACTGCACAGAAACAGGGTCTTCAACCCGTCAGGCCACTGAGGAATTACTTAAACTGCCTACTGCCATCGTCTGAACCCGGACCGTGGCCATCCATATCCCAGTACTTATCCAATCATTTCGTAAACATTGGCATCGGAATCTCAATCACTGTTTGCGTTGGCGACACTGAATACACTCTGACCACCCTCTGGGTGAAGAAGTTTCCCCTCATGTTTCCATTAAACTTTTCACGTTTCACCATTCGCCCATGATTTCTAGTTGTATTCTCACCGAACATCAGTGGAGAAATCCCGCTGGCATTTACACCCTCCATCCGCCTCATAGTGTTGTACACCTCTGTGAAATCTCCCCTCGGTCCCTACCCGCTTGGGAATAAAGTGCTCACATATGTAACCTTTCTTTTTAATTAAAAACATTCAGTCCCGGCAATAGCCGCGTAATTTTTTCTGCATTCTTTCAGCCCTTCTAGTCTATGCCGACCCGTTTTTGTTGTTACTGCCTGGTTCCAGCTACCTGCACCAGAGCCTCCATACACCTCCCATCCACGTCCTCACCCAAATTCCTCTTGAGTGTCTCAATCAAACCCACATCCTCCACTTCCACTGGCAGCTCATTCCACACACTCACCAACATCTGAGTGAAGAATTCCCCTTCAGGTTCCCAGAAAATAATTCACTTTCACCCTGAACGTATGTCCAATGTCAGGGTGAGAGGGAGGACGGGGCAGAGAGGGAAGAAAGTAATGTGGAGGGGTGGTCGAGCGCGGAGAGAGAAACAGAGCGGAGAGGTTATACTTAATATCTTTCAGAAAAAGTAATTGTTTGAACTTGCGGCAAACCTACTCTCCATACCCTGTACATTCTCAACCAAATTATTGATCTAGATGACAAGTAGCAATGGTTGATATTCAAAGTAAATGTTATTATCAGAGTACATATATGTCACCACATGCAACCCTGAGATAGTTTTTCCTACAGGAACACTTAGCAAATCTATAGAATAATAACAGGATCAATGAAAGATCAAGTGTAGCATAGAATTCAACAAACTGTGCAAATGCAAATATCATTAAACATCAATGAATAATGAGCGCAATGGGGTGTAACCCTGGGGAACCTCACTAAGCCCGGGGCTCGAGTCCAATAAACAGCCTCCCACGATCACTCTCTGCTTCCTACCATCAAGACAACTGTGCATCCAGTGAGCCAGCTCTCCCTGGATCCCGTGTGGTCTGACTTTCCACAGCAACTTACCATGTGAACCTTATCAAAGGCCTCACTGATGCCCATATCGGACACGATTCTGGGTCAGAGGTGTCACCGATCAGAGGGCATGGATTCAAGCAGAGGATGAAGAGGTTTAGAGGGAACTGAGGAAGAGATTTCTCACTCAGAGGGTAGCTGAAATCTGGAACACACTGCCCGAGGTGGTGGTGGAGGCAGGTCCCTTCACAACATTTACGAAGTGGATGAGCATTGAAACTGCCGAGATACAGTCGGCTATGAACCAAGTGCTGATAAATGGGACCAGTGTAGACTGTGAGTGGATGGTCAGAACAGGTATGGCCGGCCAAAGGCCTGTTTCCGTGCTGTGTGATCCTCCACGCTGGACATGCCAGATTAATGATGGTGGCACCGCAAGGCATTGATTTCAAAACTCCACACCCCTCTCCAACCTGAAATATACCAGAATGCACCCCTTTGTCACCATTGGGAATATCTGTTTCTGTCAAGGTAATATACAAATGGATCACTTTTGCTAAACAACTGGCAATTGATGAAGTTTCTGTGTCTTCCATTAATGTCGCTGCCTTAAAGCAAAACTAACCCTCTCACTGTGTCAGAATCAGTGATTAAATCAGACTCCAAACACTGTGCTTTCATCCCTGCACGTTATAACTGGAACCATCTCACTGAGGGTCTGATGGAGACATGGGATCACATCTCCCCTGCTTCTGACATTTCAAGTACCCTCAGAATGGTTTTCTGATTCAGTCTGAAGGTTATGGTACATTCAGCTCGTCAGACCTGACAAACCATGTCTTCCCACAGCTGATTCCACCTGTTGGTGTGTCCTCTTTCCTCCACCTCCAGGGAAGCTGCATCTCGACACAAACTCCTCACTGGAGACGACTTTCTGTACCCGTGACACAGGAAATCACATCACTGTCAGTCTCCTGATACCGTGTCTGACCTGCTCACCTCCGGGTATCCTCCCTCAACAAGCCTCTTCCTCAGTCACCATCTGTGAGATTATTTAAAAATACAATCAGTGTAGAACGATCTATCAGACAGCTCCTGTACCCCTCCATCCCGGACGATGGTTTGCTGATTAAAACTCTCTCTCCTCAGCCCCTTCCCTATTCCCTTTCCCTTTGCAAACTCCAGATATGCCAGCTGATCCGAACCCACTGTGAGGACATTTATATCTCACAGGAGGATGTAGAAACCCGTGTTGTTCTCTGATACAGAGGTCACTGACACCCCACCGCCATCCCAATCTGCACCAACAGCCAATGACAGTGACAGCTCTTCCAGACACTGGGGCTTTGTAACAAACACAATGTTAACAGCAAGATTAGACAGTAATTCATTTGAAGAGAGGATTGTTGCTTCCTAAAAGGACACACCACCACTCAGCTGGCCGGGCAGCATCTATCAGAGAGAAAAGCCACACTCCCACCCCACCCCCCGCATAAAACAATGCAATCAGAGGTTTATGATCATTTTCAATATCAAAAGATTGCCCTGACACAAACTGATGAAATGCCTCACAAGGAAACAAAATGCTGAGCAATTCTTTTTCAATCTGGGCATAACGTGTTTCTGGATCAGATAATGAACGAGTTGCATGTGCCACTTGTAGCCATTCCTTATCATGTTATGATCATTTTCAACATCAATAGATTCCCCAGTGGGAATCGGAATGAAAATGTTTGGACAACTGGAAGTCCCGCTCGGAGCGGATAGTTCAAAGGTTAATTTATTATCAAAGCAGGTATCCATAAACAATTCTTGAGCTTTTTTTCTTCTCCGGAAAACCACGAAACAAAGAAAGAGCATGAAAGTCGTTCAGAGAGAAAAATCAAACTCCCACCTCAACCCCCGCATCAAAAAGACAGCATCCCGATCATCAAACCCCCAAAATCCACCCCTCCCACACAAAAGGGAACAATATCGTCGACAGCCCCCCCCCCCCAAAAAAAAACAACCCTACCCCGCACAACTGCGGAGGAGCCGGTGTCACCAGTGTAGAGGCGGCCGCGTCGGGAGCAGCGGACACAACAGGCGACCCCGGAAGATTCACAGGTGAAGTGTCGCCTCACCTGGAAGGATGTTTGGACAACGGAGAGAGTTCGACCGTCCGGCCCTTTCACTGTGACACCCCGAACTCCACATCAAATCCGTCCAAACGAATCTGGGCGAACTTTAATGACCAATAAATATAATTCCTCTCAGCGATCAGCTGTCTGAGTGATTCCCTGACTCTGAGAGGCAGGGATATCTATGGTCCACACTGTCAGGGTGTTGAGTTTACCAGGAGACAAAGACTGCAGGGACGAGAGGTTTTCTGTTGACTAATACACTGTGTGTGGACCCCGCTGGCAATTCTGGTGTTGTGACCCGAATCGAGACAAACACCACGCTGCCCACTCCACCAACAACACGGCACAGCCGGACACATAACAGGGGACTTTACATCCCACAACACTGGATTCAGTGATGAAACCCGTGATTAATGTTGTTGTCCCACTGAAAAATCCATTAAAGTGCTTTTAAATACGAGCGCTCCCCCACAGGTGACGTCACACAACTCCCCCCCCCCACTCGCCTGACGTCACACATGGGCTCCCCACACCGGGATCTGCCCTGACGGGCGCCGTGTGTTACGTCACCCACGTGCTGCTGTGCTCGAGCTTTATCAGTTTAACGGCTGGGCTAATAATTAAGTGTTTATAAACATAGACTGATTTAACTGAAACCCGCACATTTCCTGTGTGGGTCTGAATTGTGTGTCGGGATGGGATGGGAATCGAAATTATAACCCTGAGAACTCTGTGACCTGGGGCTGGAGGGAAAGGGATCGGGGAAGATATGGAGGGAAAAACTAAATACGAGTCTGGTGTAAATATGGAAATAATATAGGGAAATAATGAAATAATTTGGGAAATGCGGCGGTGGGTCGGGCAATATGTGAAGGGGGAGGAACAGTCACCGAGTCACGTGATCCTGTTTTACAGCGGATCGTCAGCATTTTCCGAGGCTCCGCCCAACGCCCGTGACGCAATAAGCACATTGCGCATGCTCACATTCCCGGGAAAGGCAGTGTTTTTTCGTTCTTTGTGAAAGCGGGACGGCGGTGAGATCGGGATCGGGAGGGGCTTCTCGCCCCCTTGGATGGGGAGCCGGAGACGGATTATTCTCTGCGGGGCAGCAGCAACAATTTCCCTTCGGTGAGTATTGAAGCCGGTCCCGAGCGGGGAGGTCTGACGTTGGGTGGTGAGTTAACTTTCCCGAATTCAAACAAGATCAAGCCTGCAGATGTTGGAAATGCGAGCAACGCGCACAAAATGCTGGAGGAACTCAGCAGTCCGGGCAGAATCTAGGGGAAGAATACAGTCGACATTACCGGCCGAAACCCTTCGGCAGGACTGGATAATAAAAGGTGGGGGTGGGGAGGGAGAGAGAAACACAAGGTGATCGGTGAAACCTGAAGGGGGAGGGGATGAACTTTCCTGAACTGGCGGCCTCGCCTCGCTTCCTTCACAGAATCTGCCGGGGTCGGTCCGGGTTGTGAGACATTCACACCGAACCGTCTGAGATGAGCCGCCGCTCAGCCCCTGTTGTTCTGGTCCTATTAGCACGATGAAGTAAAACATGTTTCTATACTGTTACTGACAGAGAATTGTACAATTTGTGTTATCTGAATGTACTTGCCTGTGATGCTGCCACAAGTCAGTGTTTCTCTGTTCCTGTAACTTCCCGTACTTGTGCACTTGGCAATAAATTCAACAGGTCCTGCGAAAAGTCAGTGAGATTTGATTAGTGATGATCACCTTGGCAGCTCGGTAGGTCGAATGTATGAGACAGTACACTGTTAAATGCAAAACCCTGAACAGTGTTGATGATCAGAGGGATCTTGGAGTCCGAGTTCATCACTCCCTGAAAGAGACTGCACAGATTGATCGGGTGGTTAAGAAGGCAAATGGCGTGGTTGTCTTTATCATTGAGTTCAAAAGTTGGGAAGTTATGTTGCAGCTTTATAAGATTAATTAGGCCACATCTGGAGTGTTTTATACAGTTGTGGTCGCTCTCATTCTCTGAAGGATATCGGGGCTTTGGAGAGGGCGCAGAAGAGGTTTACCAAGATATTGCTTGGAATAGAGGGCCTGAGCTATAACGGGAGGTTGGTCAATCTTATGTTGTTTTCTCTGGAGCCGTGCCGGCTGGGGTGAGACTGAATAGACGTTTATAAGATTACCAAAGGATTAGAAGCAGTGTCTCAGAAAGGCAGCGTCCATTATTAAGGAACTCCAGCACCCAGGGCATGCCCTTTTCTCAATGTTACCATCAGAGAGGGAGATATAGAAGCCTGAAGGCACACACTTAGTGACACAGAAACAGTTTCTTTCCCTCTGCCTTCTGATTGCCGAATAGACATTGAACCCTTGAACACGACCTCACTTTTTAAATATATAGTATTTCTGCTTTTTGCATGATTTTTAATTTATTCATAGAATAATAGAAAACCTACAGCACAATACAGTATAGTCCCTTCAGCCCACAAAGTTGTGCTGACATGTTCCTGCCTTAGAAATTACTATGGTTACCCATTGCCCTCTATTTTTCTAAGCTAGTTTTTCTCTATTTTCCTCCGGTGCCGGCAGGTACCTATCCAAAAATCTCTGAAAAGAGCCTATCATACCCACCTCCATAACCATTGCCGGCAGCCCATTACACCACTCTCCACCTCTCTCTGACTAAAAAAACTCACCCCTGATATCTCCTCTGTACCTACTCCCCAACACCTTAAACCTGTGTCCTCTTGTAGTTACCAATTCAGCCCTAGAAAAAAGCCTCTGACTACCCACATGATCAATGCCTCTCATAACCTTATATACCTCTTTCAGGTCACGTCTCATCCTCTGTCGCTCTGAGGAGAAATAGCCGAGTTCACTCAACCTATTTTCATAAGGCATGATCCCCAATCCAGGCAACATACTTTTAACTCTCCTCTGCAGCCTTTCTAAGATTTCCACATTCGTCCTGTAGTGAGGTGACCAGAATTGAGCACAGTGGAGTGTGACCAGGGTCCTATATAGCTGCAACAAAAACTCTCGGCTCCTAAACTCAATCACACAATTAATAAAGGTCAATGCACCGTAGACCATAGAGTCAACCTGCATATCAGACTTGAGTATCCTATGGACTCGGATCCCAAGATCCCTCTGATCCTCCGCACTGTGAAGAGTCTTCCCATTAATGCGATATTCTGCCATCATGTTTGACCTAACAAATTGAACAACTTCAAACTTATCCGGGTTGAACTCCATTTGGGACTTCTCAGCCCAGTTTTGCATCCTTTCGGTGTCCCGCTGTGACCTCTGACAGCCCTCCACACTATCCACAACACTCCCAACATTTGTGTCATCAGCAAATTTACTAACACATCCCTTCACTTCCTCATCAAGGTCATTTATAAAAATCACGACGATCAATGGACCCAGATATACGTATACTGTAATTTTTTATTATTTTGTTTTTTTTTCTATATCATGTATTACATTGAAATGCTGCTGCAAAGTTAACAAAGTTTACACCACATGCTGGTGATAATAAACCTGATTATGAACCTGAGTGGATAGAAGATACATTTTTCCTGGGGATTGAAATGTCTAATACACTTAAGGTGAGACCAGATGTAAGCGACAAATTTGTCTCTTTCCACAGAGTGGTGGGTAGCTGGACCCTCTGCCTGGGGTGGGAGACCCCACCAGTCACGTGATCCTGTTTGCCCCTCCCATTTATCCGCAGATGTAACAATCTCTTCACACATGCTCACTGTCTCCGGGTGGGTGGTGTTTTCCTTTCTGCTCAGTCTTCAATGTTTAATGTTCAGTGAGTTTTGTTCATAGTAACATTTAATAGAAATGTTTGGTTCTCCTTTTTATTGCTAATCGGCTTCATTGTCTTTCATGTTAAAGTTAGACATGTGGTGAGAGATTTATTGGAAGAAAAACCCCAAATGGAAGCAAACCATGACTGAAGACGAGGGAACAGCAACAAGTGAACCAGCCCGAGGATTGAGAGCACCAACTGGAGAGAACCCATCTGACTCGGAGATTCCAGTGATTCAGTCAGGAGAAAGTTTGGTGAGTCTCATTTACTCAAACACTGGTCCTTTAGACATTACATACCTGCACAAAGGAAGGTAGGAAATAGTTGGAGTGAGACTGAATGTGCCCAGAAGTAACAGTTATGCCTCTGCCAGACCCATTTACAATCACTCCAGGTCTGGTAATGTGCTTCCAGCAGCCCAGCCCTTTGAAACCACTCCCATTCCCTCACAGTGGTTACTCAGTTCAAGATCTTACATCCTCTGATGCAGCTTTTGGTCAGTTCTGAGTGGGGAGAGGGAAAGAGAGTGGAGTATTTATGCTGACTGTCTTTCAAAAACAGTATTTGTTTGAACTTGCTGCAAATTCTCTACCCATACCCTGTACTTTCTCAACCAAATTGGGCGTAACCCCAGGAATGCAATGGGCGTAACCCCAGGAAATGTCACTAAGCACGGGACTCGAGTCCAAGAAACAGCCTCTCACCATCACCCTCTGCTTCCTACAACCCAGCCATTCCCAGACCCTGGGGCTCTGTAACAAACTGTTAACAGGAAGATTAGTCAGTGATTAAGATGATGAGAGAATTGTGGCCTCAGAAAGGACATGTGAGCTGAGCTGTCTGATTTATTGGACCAGATCCACCCTCGTTGACAATGTAATTTACCCCTTGCCCATCCACCCAGGTCATGTTACTTCTGATCACCCACAGTACCCCAACCACCCTCCGTCCCCCCAGTGGCCCCACACCCTTCTGACCATTCACCCCACACAAACACATAAACAGGCCCCCTTCACCCACATCCACCCTCCCAGCTTGGGGAACCAGAGCAAACTGATCCCGCAATATCAACTCAGTGCAAAACTAAAACCAGGGATGCAAGACTGGAGAGCCCGGAGCCTCCAGCTGTCCGGCTCGGTCCCGGCCCTTTCCCACTGCAACCGGCCCTCGATTTACACAAACCTGAGATTAACACCTTCCTCACCGCCACCTGAACAGGAGAAACACCCGCATCCGCTGGGGTTGAGCTGCAGTTGGTCCCCGTATGTGTTAAAACTCCCCGCTGTCGGATATGGAGACCAGAATCGTACGCGGTAAAACCACATAACAATTACAGCACGGAAACAGGCCATTTCGGCTCTTCTAATCCGTGCCGAACACTTACTCTCACCTAGTCCCACTGACCTGCACTCAGCCCATAACCCTCCATTCCTTTCCTGTACATATACCTATCCAATTTTTTTTTAATGACAAAATCGAACCTGTTTCTATCACTTCCACTGGAAGCTCGTTCCACACAGTTACCATTCTCTGAGTAAAGAAGTTACCCCTCGTGTTACCCCTAAACTTTTGCCCCTTAACTCTCAACTCATATCCTCTTGTTTGAAACTCCCCTACTCTTAATGGAAAAAGCCTATCCACGTCGACTCTATCTATCCCCCTCATAATTTTAAATACCTCTATCAAGTCCCCCCTCAACCTTCTACTCTCCAAAGAATAAAGACCTAACTTGTTCAACCTTTCCCTGTAACATAGGTGCTGAAACCCAGGTATCATTCTAGTAAATCTCTTCTGTACTCTGTTGACATCTTTCCTATAATTCGGTGACCAGAACTGTATACAATACTCCAAATCTGGCCTCACCAATGCCTTGTACAATTTTAACATTACATCCCAACTCCTATACTCAATGCTCTGATTTATAAAGGTCAGCATACCAAAAGCTTTCTTCACCACCACAGGAGATTCCACCTTCAGGGAAATATGCACCATTATTCCTAGATTTCCTCACACTGTCTACAAGCTTTCTCTATTTGTGAACTAACCTCTGCTCTCCTAGTCTCTTCAATTTGATTCCCACCCCCCCTCCCAACCATTCTAGTTTAAAGTCTCCCCAGTAGCCTTGGCAGATCTCCCCGCCAGGATATTGGTCCACTTGGGTTTCCAGTGCAACCCGTCCTTTTTGTACAGGTCACATCTGCCCCAAAAGACGTCCCAATGTTCCAGAAACTGGAATCCCTGCCCCCTGCTCCAATCCCTCAGCCACGCATTTATCCTCCACTTCATTCCATTACTACTGTCACTGTCACGTGGCACAGGCAGTAATCCCGAGATTACTACCTTTGCGGACCTTCTTCTCAAATCCCTTCCTAACTCCCCATATGCTCCTTTCAGGACCTCTTCCCTTTTCCTACCTATGTCATTGGTACCTATATGTACCACGATCTCTAGCTCCTCACCCTCCCACTTCAGGATATCATGGACGTGATCAGAAACGTCCCGGACCCTGGCACCAGGGAGGCAAACTACCATCCGGGTCTCCTGACACCGTCCACAGAATCGCCTTTGACTGCCTAACTATTGAGTCCCCTATTACTACTGCCTTCCTCTTCCTTTCCCTACCCTTCTGAGCTACAGGGCCGGACTCTGTGCCAGAGGCACGGCCGCTGTTGCTTCCCCCAGGTAGGCTGTCCCCCACCCCCAACAGTACTCAAACAGGAGTACTTATTCTCAAGGGGTATAGCCACTGGGGTACTCTCTAATACCTGACTCTTCCCCTTCCCCCTCCTAACCATGACCCACCTGTCAGCCTCCCATGGCCCCGGTGTGACCACCTGCCTGTAACTCCTCTCCATCAACTCCTCACTCTCCCTGACCAGACGAAGGTCATCGAGCTGCATCTCCAGTTCCCTGGCACAGTCCCTCAGGAACTGCAGCTCGGCGCACCTGGCGCAGAAGTGAACGTCCGGGAGGCTGGGAGACTCCAGGACCTCCCACATCCGACACCGAGAACAGCAAGCTGCCCTCACACTCATAATTCCCAGCATGGAACCGTAATCCCACGGTGGATTTGTTCAATGACTTGTGAACATGCGTGATTAATGACCCTGCAACTGGGGACTGAATAAATAGTTAGTCTAACAATTCTAATCAGACACACAGTCTCCTTGCCTTTCTCCCTCACCCCTAGCTACTTACCCCATTTCCCTCACCACACCCTCGTTTCAGTCCGTCTTCCTCATAGGGCCCTCTGCTCCAGCCCTCCCTTCTTGCTCCCTCTCTCCCTCACTGTCTCAACTCTCCCTATCCCCTTCCTTATCATCGCCCCCCTCAATCATCCTTGATTCCTCACCGCCTCTCTCCCTCCTCCTTCCCTCTTCCCTATCCGTCTCAGTTACACTGCTACTTGACCAGTCTCCCACTCTCTTTCACCCCTTTCCTCGCGCTCTGCTTTTCTGCCACTCTCTCTACTCCTCTAGTAACAAGTCATACTCCTCTCTCTTCTCACTCTTCATCTCTTCACTCTCTCATGCCTCGCTCTTCATTTCTCTCACACTCTCTCCCCTTCTCCCCTTCTATCCCCTCTGTTTCTCTTATTCTTCCATTCTCTCTCCCATCCCACAATCCCTGTCCCTACCCCTATCACCCGCCACCTCACTCTCAATCTCAGTCACCCTCTGCCTTCCCATCTCCATCTCTTCCTCTCTCACGCACCCTCTCACCTCAATCAAACTCCTCTCTCACTCAGTCACCTCCACCACTCTGTAAACTCCTCCATTTCCAGCTCTCTCCCTCTCTATCTCTCTCCCTACATCCCACCCTCCCCCCTTCTCTCAAACACTGTCCCTGCTGGCTCCCGTATCCCACACTGTCTTGCCCTCTTTCTCACCCTCTAAATCTACCACTCACCCCACGCATTCTCCCTCTTCACTCCCTGTCAGTCTCACTCCTCCTCCCCCTCTCTCCCGTCACACCCCGCACTGTCCACCCCATCCCATACAGTGGTATGCAAATGGTTAGGCACCACTGGTCAAACTTTCTGTTACTGTGAATAGTTAAGTGAGTAGAAGGTGAACTGGTCTCCAAAAGTCATAAAATTAAAGACAAAACATTCTTTTCAACATTTTAAGCAAGATTAGTGTGTTATTAAAAACACAAAATGCTGGCAGCACTCAGCAGGCCAGACAGCATCTATGGGAAGAGGTAGTGACAACGTTTCGGGCTGAAACCCTTCATCAGGAATTTAGTGTATTATTTCTGTTTTGTATAATTTTAGAGTGACGAAAAGGAAAGGAGCACCATGGAAAAGTCTGGGCAGCCCAAGAGATTTGAGCTCTCAGTTAAATTTTACCACGGTCTTAGACCTGAATTAGCTTGTTAGGACAATGGCTTGTTCACAGTCATCATTCGGACAGGCCAGGTTATGCAAATTGCAAAGCTTTATAAATACCCTGACTCCTCAAACCTTGTCCCAACAATCAGCAGCCATGGGCTAGTCTAAGCAGCTGCCGAGCACTCTGAAAGTTAAAATAATTGATGCCCACATAGCAGGAGAAGGCTATAAGAAGATAGCAAAGTGTTTTCAGGTAGCCGGTTCCTCAGTTCGTAATGTATTTAAGAAATAGCAGTTAACAGGAATGGTGGAGGTCAAGTTGATGTCTGGAAGGCCAAGAAAACTTTCCAAGAGAACTGAACGTAGGATTGCTAGAAAGGCAAACCAAAACCCCCATTTGACTGTAAAAAGACCTTCAGGAAGATTTAGCAGCCTCTGGAGTGGTGGAGCACTGTTCTACTGTGCAGCAACACCTGCACAAACATGACCTTCATGTAAGAGTCATCAGAAGAAAACCTTTCCTGCGTCCCCACCACAAAATTCAGCGCCAGAGGTTTTTCTGACATTATTTATTTATTTATTAAATTTTAGAAATTACAAGGAATAAATGTAATAATAAAATAGTAAGAAAAATAATATTGACCCTCCCCCCTCCCCTTAACCCTTATCTAAAGAAAGAAGAGAAAGACTGCCTGGATATCGGAGGACCCCCACATGCTCCATGGAGTTCAAAATAATTTTGATATTTAATTTTACTTTCCTCAATTACTGTAATTTTATCTTCAAAGGACCTGTGTATTTAATCCTATCTTTTGTAAGTATTGGAGCCAAATTTTCAAAAATATATCATATTAATTTCTTAGATTATATGTAATTTTTTCAAATGGAATACAACTATGTATTTCATTATTCCAATGATCCATAGTTAAATATAAATCAGATTTCCAAATAACTGTGATAACTTTTTTGGCTACTGCCAATGCAATTTTTATAAATTTTTTCTGATACTTGTTCAATTTAAGTTTCGGTATTGTCCCTTCAATGTCTCCTAATAAAAATAATAGTGGACTATGTGGGAGTTGTACTCCAATAATTTGTTCCAATAAAAGTCTTAAATTTATCCAAAATGGTTAAATTTTAAAACAAGACCAGGTAGAATGTAAAAAAGTACCAATTTCTTGATTACATCGAAAACATTGGTCAGACATATTTGAATTAAATCAATTTATTTTCTGTGGTGTTATATATAATTGACATAAAAAATTATATTGTATTAATCTGTGGAACATTTATTGTATTTCTCATACTATCAAAACATAATCTTGACCAGTTTTTTCCATCAATTTTAACATTCAGATCAGATTCCCATTTTTGTCTTGATTTATGAGTTCCTAACTTAATTATTTGTTTTTGAATCAAATTATACATACAAGATGGAATTTTTTTAATTTTTCCTTTCTGAATTAATATTTCTACTTCACGAGGTTTTGGCATCAACATTGTTTGTCCCAGCTTTTCTCGTAAATAGGCTTTTAATTGAAAATAACAGAAAAGAGTGTTATTTGATATTTTATATTTATTTTTTAATTGATCAAACGACATCAATATACCTCCTTCAAAACAATCACCTATATATTTAATCCCCTTTTGGAACCAATTATGTAAAAGTTTATTATCCATTGTAAAAGGAATAAGCCTATTTTCAATTAAAGTTCTTTTTGCTAATAAAGATTTCTTTATCTCATCGTCCATATTTACCTTATTCCATAAATCAATCAAGTGTCTTAATATAGGAGATTCTTTTTTTTCCCCGTATCCATTTGGATTCCATTTATATATAAAATCCTCTGGTATATTTTCTCCTATCTTATCTAATTCTATTTTAATCCATGCTGATTTTTCTTCATCAAAAAAAGATGCAATAAATCTAAGTTGATTTGCTTTATAATAATTCTTAAAATTTGGAAGTTGTAACCCCCCTAAATCAAATTTACATGTCAATTTTTCCAATGAAATTCTTGACATCTTACATTTCCAAAAAAATTTCCTTACATATTTATTCAGTTCTTGAAAAAACTTCTGAGGTAATTGTATTGGTAAATTTTGAAATGAATATTGCAATCTAGGAATTATATTCATTTTTACAGCATTATTAATGTTATTGGTAACATCATCCATTTATCAAGATCCTCTTTTTTTTAATAATGGCAAATAGTTTTGTTTATATAAATTTTTTACATCATTATCAACTCTAATACCTAAATATTTTATCCCATTCATTGACCATCGAAATTGAGTTGCTAATCGACAATGATTATAATTTCCTTTGGTGAGGGGCAAAATTTCACTTTTATCCCAATTTACTTTATAACCTGATACTTTCCCATATTCTTCCAATCTAAAAGATAATCTTTGCAAGGATTGCAATGGGTTTGTTAAATAAATCAAAACATCATCAGCAAATAAATTAATCTTATATTCTTCTTGATTAACTCTAAAGCCCCCAATATCTGGATCTGTTCTAATTAGTTCTGCTAATGGTTCTATTGCCAATACAAATAAAGCAGGTGATAATGGGCAGCCTTGTCCAGTTGACCTCGATAAGCAAAATGGTGTTGAAATCTGAGCATTTGTAACTACTTTAGCTTGAGGATTAGTATTTAAAGTTTTAATCCATTGTATTAAAGATTTTCCTAACTCATATTTTTCCAATACCTTAAATAAAAAATCCCATTCCAATCTATCAAATGCTTTTTCTGCATCCAAAGCAACTGCCACACTCATTTCCTCTCTTTTTTGTGCCAAATGAATTATACTAAGTAACCAAGTTATATTATCCATTGATTGTCTATTTTTAATAAAATCTGTTTGATCCATATGTATTAATTTTGGTAAATATTTAGATATTCTATTAGATAAAATTTTTGATATTATTTTATAATCTGTATTCAACAAAGAAATAGGCCGATATGATGTTGTTTTTAAAGGGTCTCTATCTTTTTTTGGCAATACAGTTATGATCGCTGTTAAAAATGGTTGTGGAAGTTTATGCATTCTTTCCACTTGGTATATTAATTCCATAAAAGGAGGAATTAATAAATCTTTAATTTTTTAAAATAAAACTCAGGAGGAAAACCATCTTCTCCTGGGGATTTATTACTCTGAAATGATCCTAAAGCTTCTTCAACCTCTTTTAATGTAAAGGGCATATCTAATCCTTTCTGTTCTTCCAAATTTAATTTTGGAAGGGTTATTTGTGATAAAAATTTATCTATCTCAGCAATCTTATTTTGTGATTCTGATTGATATAGTTCAGTGTAAAATTTTTTAAAAGTTTCATTAATTTCTAAAGGTTTATATGTAACCTTATTTACACTTGTTCTAATTGCATTTATTGTCTTAGAGGCCTGTTCTGTTTTCAACTGCCAAGCAAGAATCTTATGTTATCTTTCACCTAATTCATAATATTTCTGTTTAGTTCTCATAATTACTTTCTCTGTACGATATGCCTGAAGTGTATTATATTGTAGTTTTTTATTAACAAGTTGTCTTCATTTTTCTTCTGTCATATATCTTTGAGATTCTTTTTCTAACTTTATGATATCTTTTTCCAATTGATCGATTTCTGCTGCGTATTCCTTTTAAATTTTAGATGTATAACTTATAATCTGACCCCTTGAATATGCTTTCATCGCTTCCCATAATACAATTTTATCCTCGACTGAATGTAGATTTGTGTCAAAAAATTTGAATTTGTTTTTTCATAAAATCACAAAAATATTGACATTTTAATAGAGTTGAATTAAATTTCCATCTGTAAATCGATTCCTCCTTATCCATCATTATCATTGTCATTATCAAGGGGGAATGATCTCACAATATTCTTGCTTTATATTCCACACTTTTCACTCTATCTTGAATATTTTTTGATAATAAAAAAAAAATCAATCCTTGAGTAAGTTTTATGTCTGAGTAAAATGAATAATCTCTTTCTCTTGGATTAATTCTTCTGCATATATCAATCAAGTTTAAATCTTTCATTAATGATAAAGTTAGTTTTGTTATTTTTGATTTTATAGCACCTTTAGTTGATCTATCCAGAACTGGATCTAAACAAAAATTAAAATCTCCACCTATTAATATTTTATCATGTGCATCAGCCAAGTTCAAAAAAACTTCTTGTATGAATTTTGCATCATTTTCATTTGGTGCATAAATGTTCATAAAAGTCCATAATTCTGAAAAAAAATTGATAATGTATAATCACATATCTCCCCCCAGAATCAATTATTACATTTTGTATTTTAATTGGTAAAAATTTATTAACCAAAATTGCAACTGCTCTCGATTTTGAATTAAATGAAGCTGCAATGACGTTTCCAACCCCATCTCTCTTTAATTTCTTGTGTTCTGTTTCTGTTAAATGTGTTTCTTGTAAAAAAGCTATATCTCCTTTCATTTTCTTAATATATGTTAAAACTCCTTTTCTTTTCACAGGTCCATTAAGTCCATTAACATTAAAACTTAAAAAATTAAGTAAATTAATCATTCATAGTACCTTGGGAATTCTTTAAAATTCTCCATGTTGCTATGAGTTTCTCCCCAATCATCCATGCAAAGAAGAAGAAAAATAGAAGAAAGATAACTAATATATAAGAAAAAAAGCAAAATACCCCCCCACTAATGTTGCGAATAAAAAGAACACAACATTACACCCCCCGCATTTCTTGGGTCATGGCAATCGCCATGATTGTACATGTGAAACTCGCAGCTATCGATCAGGAGCTCCTCCAGCTCCCCTGCAAAAAAAATAGAAGACAAAAATATATTAATAAAGAAAAAAATAATTAATGTCTCTACTCCCAATTATTACTCCTCGACCATTTTTTTTCTCTTATAATAGTCCATCAAGTCCAACCTTGTTCCAGTTTTCATCATTAGTCCATTTCATTTCTATAATTCTTTAGTCCTCTTCATGGACATCGAGTAGTTCTTGTACAAATTTCTCTGGTTTCTGATAATCAACGAAGAATCTTCCTTCTCCATTATCCAGGAAAATTATCAGTTTTGCTGGATAGCTCAATAAAAATTTATAGCCCTTTTCCATAAAGATTTTTTCACAGGATTAATTTCCTTCCGCCTCTTCAACAGATCGTAGCTTATGTCTGGATAAAAAAAAACTCTTTTCCCTTCTATTATCAATGGCCCTTTTCTCTTTTTAGCACCTTGAGTAGCTGCCTTCAAGCTCATTTCTTTATCCTGGTACCTTAAACATTTTATCAAAATTGATCTCGGATTTTGATCGTGTTGCGATCTTGGTATTAAAGCTCTGTGTGCTCTTTCAATTTCAATTACTTGACTTCCTTCTTCCATTTCCAAAACTTTCGGAATCCATTCCTGAAAGAATTTTATTGGATTTTCTCCCTCTGTACCTTCCATAAGACCAACAATTTTAATATTATTTTGTCTACTAAAGTTCTCAAGTGCATCCATTTTTCCAAACATCCGTTTTCTTTCTGTTGTCCAGGCAAGATTATCGTATTCTACCTTATCTATTCTTTCCGTGTTTTCTTCTATTTTTACTTCCATCTCTTTGACTTCATTATCCATCTTCTTTTGTTTTTCCACCACATTATCAAGTGTATTCTGCATCCTTCTTATTTCTGTTCTTATAACTTTAAATTCATTCATCATATCTGTTTTTATAACTTTTAATTCATTCGTTATATACATCATTATACATCAGGATATCTTTTATGTCTCCTTTAATCTCTTCTTTCTTTTCCTCTTCTTCTTCCTCTGAATTTCCCAAAGAGTCTGTTTCTACTTCCGATCCACTTCCAATTTCACTTCCAGCCGAGGTTGAGGTTTGTTGTTTTGTTAATATCTGTTCATGCATACCTTCGCACATGCATTGTTCTTGCCGTTTCTTCTTAGAGACCACCGACATTGCTGCAACTTCTTTTCCCGCATCATCAAAAATGCCATGTACTTCATCGGAAGGAGATCCAACTTGAGTCCGAGGCGGCTAGGCCGAATTCCCGGCCGATTTGCGCCATCTTCGAAGTAGTAGCTTTCTTTTGTTTCAGTTTAGGAGCCATATCAAAAGATAATCCTGAGTTGCTTATAGTTAGTTTCTAATAGATATTTAATAACTCTTCTTCATTTAAACCCTATTTCACTGCTTTTTGCGAGGAAGCTGGAATCCCAACGTCTCGACCCTACGTCATCACATGACGCCCCCCCAGGTTTTTCTGACATTGAGGGAGAATTTGTTTTCTTGACACCAGACAGATGTTGTTCAGAGCTCAGACAGAGTCAGCATCAAATGCTTGAGTATGGTGCGATGAATGTGTTGAGCTGTGGAAATCACAATGCAAGAAGCATCGTAGCAAAGCCAGATGAGCCCAGGGCATGGAATTATGATATCGTAGGCATTACTGGGAATTGGTTGCACCCAACAGTCTGAGGGATTTAGAGGAACAAATTTGTAGAGAGTTCACAGACTACACCAAGAAACAATAGTTGATATAGTAAGTGATTTTAACTTTCCATATATTGACTGGGACTCCCATACTGTAAAAGGACTAGATGGGGTAGAGTTTGTCAAATGAGCCTTAATCAGTACGTAAAACATCCGGCGTAGAAGTGTGCAATAAGCTGTTGGGAAATGATCCAGGGCTGGTGACAGAAATTAGTGCATGGAAACACTTTGTGTCTAGTGATCATAATGCCATGAGATTCCAAGTAAGTACGGAAAAATAGAGGCCTGGACCTCTCTTGAGATTCTAGATTGGAGCAAGATCAATTTTTATGGTATTTGCAAGGATTTGACAAGGGTGGACTGGGACAGGCTGTTTTCTGGCAAAGGAGTACTTGGTCAGTGGGAGTTCTTCAGAAGTGAAAATTTGAGGGTGTAGAGTTTGTATGTGCCTACCAAAATAAAAGTTGAAAGGTAACTGGTGCAGGGAATCTTCGCTTTCAAGAGATATTGAGGTCCCGGATATTTTGTTCCTCTAAATTCCTCAGGCTGTTGGGTGCTACCAAGACGCATTAATGACTACAATATCATATTTCCACACCCTGAGCTCATCTGACTTTCTTTAGTTGTCTTCTGTTGGTTTCTAAAAGCCTCCCAATGTTTTTTACTCTATTATTTGCCCTCCCTTTGGCTTTTATGTTGGCTTTGGCATCTCATTTCATGGTTGTGTCCTCCTGCCTTTCCAATGCTCCACTTCTTTGGGATGTGTCTATCACTCAGCTCCTGAGTTGCTCCCAGAAACTCCAGCCATTGCTGCTCTGTCGTCACTACTACCAGATTCCCCTTCCAGTCAGGTTTGGCCAGCTTCTCTGTCACAGAAACATGGAGAAGGTCAGAACAGAAACATGCCCCCTCTGTACAATCAGAATGGTAATCTATACGGGAGACAAAATAGATGGGGGAGGTTTTAAATAGTAGTTTTGCAACTGTATTGACTCAGGAGATGGACACAGAGTCTGTAGAGGTGAGGCAAAGCAACATCAACTTCAGAGTCCCTGGACAGATTACAGAGGTGGAGGGGTTTGCTGTCTTCAGGCAAATTAGCGTGGATTAATCCCCAGGGCCTGACAAGTTGTTCACTCGGACCCTACGGAAGACGTGCAGAAATTGTCGGGGTCCAAGCAGAGATATTGAAAGAATCCTTAGTGACAGGTGAGGTACTGGAGGATGGAGGGCAGACAATGTTGTTCCGCTGTTCGAGAAGGGCTCTAAGGAGAAGCGAGAAAATGTTACGTTAGTGAGCTTGTCATCAGTAGTGGGAAAGTTATTAGAACATATGTGCAGGAACCCGATATGTAAGTATTTGGATCGATGTGGACTGATTAAGAATAGACAGCATGGCTTTGTGCATGGTAGGTCATGTCTAACCAATCTTAGAGAGTCTCTCGAGGAAGTTATCAGGAAAGTGGATGAAGGCAAGGCAGTAGGTGTTGTCTACATGGACTTTAGCAAGGCACTTGACAAAGTCTCATATGGGAAGTTGGTCAAGAAGGTTCAGTCACTCAGCATTCAAGATGAGACAGTAAATTGGATGAGACACTGTCTTTGGGAGAGGCCAGAGTGTGGTAGCAGATGGTTGCCTCTCTGACTGGAGGACTGTGACTAGTGGTTGCCACAGGGATCAGTGCTGGATCTGTTGTTGTTTGTCATCTATATCAGTAATCTGGATGATAGTGTGGTTAACTGGATCAGCAGATTTGTAGATGACACCAAGACTGGGGGTAGTGGACAGTGAGGGAGACTATCATGGCTTGCAGTGCGATCTGGACCCACTGGGAAAATGGTTTGAGAAATGGAAAATGGAATTTAATGCAGACAAGTGTGAGGTGTTGCATTTTGGTCTGACATACCAAGGGAGGTCTTTCACAGTGACTGGTCGGGCACGGAGGAGTGTTGTGGAAGGAAGGGACCTGGGAATACAAGTCCTTAATTCACTGAAAGTGGTCTCACAGTTAGATAGAAACGGAAGGAAAGATTTTAGCCCAATGGCCTTCATGAACCAAATATTGACAATAGATGGATGTTATGTTGACTTGTAGAAGACATTGGTGAGGCTTAATTTGGAATATTGTGTGCAGTTTTGGTCACCTACCTACAGGAAAGATGTAAGAGGTTCAGAGATTCAGAGAAAATTCACAAGGATGTTGCCATGTCTGGAGGACTTGGGTTATAAGGAAAGGTTGAACAGGTCAGGACTTTATTCCTTGGAATGTTAGAGATTGAGGTGAGATTTGATTGTGATAGAAGGGCATCGATAGTGTAAACGCAAGCTGGCTTTCTCCACTGAGTTTGGGTGGAACTACAACCAGAGGCCAGGGATTAAGGGTGAAAGGTGAAATGTTAAGGGGAACATGAGGGGAAACTTCTTCACACAGACGGTCATCCGGGTGTGGAATGAGCAGCCATCAGGAGTGGTGCATGCGAGCAAGATTTCAACATTTAAGAGGTTTACCTAGGTACCTGGATGATGGAGGTATGGGAGTGGGCAGTTTAAATAGTTCAGCACAAACTAGAAGGCCCAAAGGACCTGTTTCTGTGTTCAACATGAGTGAATCTGCAGATGCTGGAAATAAATAAAAAAACATGAAATGCTGGCAGAACTCAGCAGGCCAGACAGCATCTATGGGAGGAGGTAATAACGACATTTCGGGCCGAAACCCTTCATCAGGAGTGAAGTAACGTGGGATGGTCGATGGGGGATAAGAATTGGGGGGAGGGATAAAGTAGAGAGCTGGGGTGATAGGCTGGAGGGAAATGGGCTGGGGAAAGGTGGAGAATTATGGGAAATAAAAGAGAAAGAAAGGTAGGGCTGTGGGGAGAAATTATAGTGAGGGGGGGAAAAGAGAGAGAAAGAGAACCAGACTAACATAATAGATAGGGATAGGGGTAAGGGTGGGGGCAGGGGTATCAATGGTGGTCAGTGAGTTGGATGTTCATGCCAGCAGGAAGAAGGCTACCTGGGCGGGAGATAAGGTATTGCTCCATCGACCTGCGTGTGGCCTCATCTTGACGGTAAAGGATGGACAGACATGAAAGGACTGTCTGGGGCCTGGGATGGTGGTGAGAGAAGAAGTGTGGGGGCAAGTGTAGCACTTCTTCCGTTTGCAAGGATGAGTGCCCAGAGGGAGTTCCATGGGGAGGGATGGGGGGGATAAATGGACAAAGGAGTCACGTAGGGAGCGATCCCTGTGGAAAGCTGAGAGTGGGGGGGAGGGGAAGATGTGGTTGGTGGTGGGATCACTTAGGAGGTGGCGGAAGTTACGGAGGATTATGCATTGGATCTGTAGGCTGGTAGGGTGATAGGTGAAGACCGGGGGACTCTATCCCCGGTGGGCTGGCGGGGGGATGGGGTGAGGGCAGAGGTGCGTGAAATACGGGAGACGCGATGGAGGGCAGAGTTGATAGTTGACGAAGGGAGGCCCCTTTCTTTAAAAAAGGACGACATCTCCTTTGTCCTAGAATGAAAGGCCTCATCCTGAGAGCAGATGCGGCGGAGGCGGAGAAATTGAGAGAAAGGGATAGTATTGTTGCAGGAGACAGGGTGTGAGGAGGAATAGTCTAGGTAGCTGTGGGAGTTAGTAGGTTTGTAGTAGACGTCGGTGGATAGGGTGTCTCCAGAGATAGAAACAGAAAGATCCCGAAAGGGGAGGGAGGTGTCGGAAATAGACCAGGTAAATTTGAGAGTGGGGTGAAAGTTGGAGGCGAAGTTAATGAAGTCCAAGGCCCCAGACAGTCCTTTCAGGTGAGGCACCACTTCACCTGCGAGTCATCTGGGGTGATATACTGTATCCGGTTCTCCCGATGTGGCCATTTATACATTCGGAAGACCCGCCGCAAACTGGGAGACCGTTTCACCGAACACCGGCCCTCGGTCCTCCAGCAGTGGCGGGATCTCCCTGTGGCCACACACTTCAATTCCACAGACCACTCCCACTCTGATATGACTGTCCATGGCCTCCTCTACCGTCAAGATGAGGCCACACACAGGTCGATGGAGCAATACCTTATCTCCCGCCGAGGTAGCCTCCTTCCTGCCGGCATGAATGTCCAATTCACTGCCCTCTGTTGATACCCCTGACCCCCACCCACCCTTACCCCCATCCCTATCTATTATTTTAGTCTGTTTCTGTGTTGTACATTTCTAGAAGAACCTGAAATATTACAAACATTCACTCTAAGCCCTTTTAACAGCTGTGCGGACCAACCATTCATCTCAGCAGGAATTTTTTATATGGCGTTAAAACGGTGGCACTTTAAGTTAATAATACATAAAAGAAAATCCCAGCTGCACATCAAGAAAGACTATTTGCGTGAGACTGTTTCAGTTACTGTGGGACCAGGCACCCATGCAGTTCAGCAAGAGAAGGGAATAATACCAATGGAGAGTCAAACTGAGCGAGGGTACAAATTGGAGATGGCAGAAATGCTCCATTCTTATAAAGACAGGAAGAGCATCAGGGAATTGATGGTCATTCCAGATACCAGCACTCTGCCCAGTCAGGAGATGATTTCTCTGTCCAACTTGGGTAGAACTTCACTGTAACAGTGTGATACCAGATCAAACCTTGGCAACTCAAGTAATCTCATCCAAAATGTTGTCCATTGATGGATTTTGTAAATCTTTTTACAGGTTAAAAACGAGAAGGAATTTGTCTCCAGCAATCTCAAACATGGCACGCCAGTTTTGCTGTTTCTGTCTAGATATTTAAGAAGTGGAGAAGTGATTCAATCGACCTTCCTTCCTGCTCAGACAGTGCGGAGGGATTCACTTGGTCATTTGACGAACTGGCACGCCCGTCATTTTACACAGGAGAAAGGCCATTCACCTGGTCAGACAGTCGGAATGGTTTCACTTGGCTATCACAATTGAAGGTACATCAGCAAGTTCACACTGGGCAAGGCCATTCACCTGTTCTGTGTGTGAGAAAGAATTCAGTCAGTCTTCCCACCTGTGGACACAACAGTCAGTTCACACCAGGCAGTGGCTGGTCATCTGCTGAATTTCTGGGAAAGGATTCACTCTGTCATCTGACCTAATGGCTCACCAGCGAGTTCACACCAGGGAGCGGCCGTTCACCTGCTCAGTCTGTGAGAAGAGATTCACTCACTCTTCCACTCTGTGGAAACACCAGCGAGTTCACACTGGGGAGAAGCCGTTCATCTGCTCAATCTGTGGAAAGAGATTCACTGAGTCATCCACCCTACTGGTACATCAGCGAGTTCACACTGGGGAGAAGCCATTCACCTGCTCAGAATGTGGGAAGAGATTCACTCAGTTAACCCACCTACAGAGTCATCAGCGAGTTCACACTGGGGAGAGGCCATTCACCTGCTCAGAATGTGGGAAAGGATTCACTGAGTTATCCAGCCTACAGAGACATCAGCGAGTTCACACTGGGGAGAAGCCATTCACCTGCTCAGAATGTGGGAAGAGATTCACTCAGTCATCCACCCTGCAGAGTCACCATCGAATTCACACTGGGGAGAGGCCATTCACCTGCTCAGAATGTGGGAAGAGATTCACTCGCTCTTCCAGCCTACAGAGACATGGGCAAGTTCACACTGTGGAGAAGCCATTCATCTGCTGAGAATGTGGGAAGGGATTCCCTCAGTCATCCCAACTACTGGCACACCAGTCAATTCACAATGGGGAGTGGCCATTGTTATGAATCTCTCGGTTTCGTTTGTTGTGGACTATCATTTTAAGAGACAGACAGAGAGAGAGAGAGATTAAAAAGGTGAATGTGTCTGACTTGCAGCTTGTTTACATCGCTCGCAGCTTGTTTAATTTTAACCGAGGACACAGACACTCAGAGTCAGATGGAGATGGAGGAAGAAAAATGGAAGGATCGAAACCAGGGAAATAGGTGCCAAGGGTCACTGTTTGGAATTTTCCTGTGCCCACAAGGCTGGGTTAATTATCGATTCACCGTACATCGAATGTGTGGTTGTCACCTCGTTTGATCCATAGGAATGGATCTGATTTGGGGTAACTAATGAAGACCACTGATGTTTTAACCCTTGCCTGGGTGTGGTGTGGCAATTCACTTGAAGACGATAACCCTTGTGACAAGTCACTTTCGGTGATAATTCGTATGTGGATTTGGAACGACGACAGATAAAACCTACAGCGACTGTTCTCTCATTTTACCACAATGGAACCTGTGGAATTCAACATAATTGCCTTCTCTCAACATTTACCCTGGATTACAAATATCTCTCTCATCACCTATTCTGTGGATGAACTGAACTTTCATACTTTACCATCTCAAGACTCCCAGCCTTGTTTCCCCCGAGCTCAATAGTTTGGGAGTTATATTTACACACATATATACACATGACTGTTAACTTCTGTTTATCTTCCTTAAGTTACTATATTATAAGTAGATTATATTAAAGATAGTTCTAGCATCAAAAACAGACTCCAGGTGTAGTCTATTGCTGCTGGTTCGTTTCTAAAGCATTACAATTCAGAATAAAATTGGGGCCTGCGTCCAGAATATGAACAGACTTGGGAGTGTATTGATTAATTATTGATTTCATTGGGGAAATTCCTTTTGATTTATTTGTTTGTGGAAAATCAGCAGCAATGGATGTTGATCGATGTCAGGAAGCACCAACCTCTGAGGCATTAGAAGATGTATTGAGTTGTTGAGTCTTGCTAGAAGGTTAAAACTTGCTACGGTGAAATCAACAATGAGGAGGGCACAGATGCAGAGGATAATAGCTGAACATTATGTATCTGAGGGTGTGTTTAAAGTGGAGGAGTTAGAGGTGTTTCCTGAAAGTAAACCTAGTGAGCTTGAGCTCCAGTACAAATGAGAAAAATTAAAGCTGGAGGCTGCGGAAAGGCAGAGGCAGAAAAACAGAGGGAGGGAGCAGAAAGGCAGAGGCTGTTCGAGCTGGAAAAGATAGAGAGATTGCAGCAAAGGGGTCGACTGTTAGACTCTGGTGATGTTGAGGCCAGTCAGGAAGTTAAATTGGTACCTCCATTTGACGAGGCAGAGGTTGATAAATACTTTCAGCATTTTGAGAAGGTTGCTCAGATTTTAAAGTGGCCAAGGGAGGGTTGGTGTATTCTCTTACAAAGTGTAAATCAGGGGAAGGCTTAGCAAGCCGATTCTGCTTTGACAGTTGATGAAGCAGCTGATTATAGAACATAGAATAGTACAGCACAGTACAGGCCCTTCGGCCCACAATGTTGTGCCAACCCTTAAACCCTGCTTCCTATATATCCCCCCCACCTTAAATTTCTCCATATACCTGTCTAGTAGCCTTTTGAATTTCACTATATCTGCCTCCACCACGAACTCAGGCAGTGCATTCCACACACCAACCACTCTCTGAGTAAAAAAACCTTCCTCTAATATCCCCTTGAACTTCCCACCCCTTACCTTAAGCTATGTCCTCTTGTATTCAGCAGTGGTGCCCTGGGGAAGAGGTGATGGCTATCCACTCTATCTATGCCTCTTAATATCTTGTATAGCTCTATCATGTCTCCTTTCATCCTCCTTCTCTCCAGAGAATAAAGCCCCAGCTCCCTTAATCTCTAGCTCCCTTAATCTCATCATAACGCATGCTGAGTAAACCAGGCAGCATCCTGGTAAATCTCCACTGTACCCTTTCCAATGCTTCCACATCCTTCCTATAGTGAGGCAACCAGAACTGGACACAATACTCCAAGTGTGGCCTAACCAGAGTTTTATAGAGCTGCATCATTATCTTGGGACTCTTAAACTCTGTCCCTCGACATATGAGAGCTAACACCCCATAAGCTTTCTTAACTACCCAATCTACCTATGAGGCAACTTTCAGGGATCTGTGGACATGAACCCCCAGACCCCTCTGCTCCTCCACACTACCAAGTATCCTGCCATTTACTTTGATTTAACCTTCCAAAGTGCACCGCCTCACACTTCTAAGCGTAGAAGCAAAAAGTAGTAAGGTGGAAAGTAAAAGTGGCAGGCAGGCAAATCCAGGGCAAAAATCAAAAAGGGCCAGTTTTCAACATAATTGTATAAGGTCTAAGAGTGTTTAAAAACAAGCCTGAAGGCTTTGTGTGTCAATGCAAGGAGCATTTGTAACAAGGTGAATGAATTGAATGTGCAGATAGTTATTAATGAATATGATATAGTTGGGATCAAAGAGACATGGCTCCCGGGTGAGCAAGGATGGGAGTTCAACATCCAGGGATATTCAATATTCAGGAGGGAAAGAAAAGGAGGTGGGGTAGCGTTGTTGGTTAGAGAGGGGAATTAGTGCAATAGAAAGGAAGGACATTAGCCTGGAGGATGTGAAATCGATATGGGTAGAGCTGCATAACACTAAGGGGCATAAAACGCTGGTGGGAGTTGTGTACAGGCCACCTAACAGTACTAGTGAGGTTGGGGATGGCATTAAACAGGAAATTTGAAATGCATAAAATAAAGGAACAGCAGTTATAATGGGTGACTTCAATCTACATATAGATTGGGTGAACCGAATTGGTAAGGCTGCTGAGGAAGAGGATTTCTTGGAATGTATGTGGGATGGTTTTCTGAACCAACATGTCGAGGAACCAACTAGAGAGCAGGGCATTCTACACGGTATTATTGAGCAATGAGAAAGGGTTAGTTAGAAATCTTGTCGTGCGAGGCCCCTTGGTTAAGAGTGACCATAATATGGTGGAATTCTTCATTAAGATGGAGAGTGACGTAGTTAATTCAGAAAAAAAGGTGCTGAACTTAACCTTGAAGGTATGAGACAGAAATTAGCTAAGATAGACTGGCAAATGATACTTAAAGGGTTGACGGTGGATATGCAATGACAAGCATTTAAAGATCGCGTGGATGAACTACAACAAGTGTTCATCCCAGTTTGGCAAAACAATAAACCAGGGAAGGTAGTGCACCCGTGACTGACAAGGGAAATTAGGGATAGTATCAGTTCCAAAGAAGAAACATAAAAATTAGCCAGAAAAGGTGGCATACCTGAGGACTGGGAGAAATTCAGAGTCCAGCAGAGGAGGACAAAGGGATTAATTAGGAAAGGGACAAAAGATTATGAGAGAAAGCTGGCAGGGAGCATAAAAACTGACTGTAAAATCTTTTATAGCCTTTTAAAGAAAACGATTGGTTAAGACAAATGTAGGTCCCTTGCAGTCAGAAACAGGTGAATTGATCATGGGGAACAAGGACATGGCAGACCAATTGAATAACTACTTTGGTTCTGTCTTCACTAAGGAGGACATAAATAATCTTCTGGAAATAGTAGGGGACCAAGGGTCTAGTAAGATGGAGGAACTGAGGGAAATGCATGTTCGTAGGGAAGTGGTGTTAGGTAAATTGAAGGGATTAAAGGCAGATAACTCCCCAGGGCCAGATGGCCTGCATCCCAGAGTGCTTAAGGAAGTAGCCTAAGAAACAGTGGATGCATTAGTGATAATTTTTCAAAACTCTTTAGATCCTGGATCAATTCCTGAGGATTGGAGGGTGGCTAATTTAACCCCACTTCTTAAAAAAGGAGGGAGAGAGAAATCGGGGAATTGTAGACTGGTTAGCCTGACATCGGTGGTGGGGAAAATGCTAGTCAGTTATTAAAGATGTGATAACAGCACATTTGGAAAGAGGTGAAATCATCGGACAAAGTCAGCATGGATTTGTGAAAGGTAAATCATGTCTGACAAATCTTATAGAATTTTTTGAGGAAGTAACTAGTAGAGTGGATATGGGAGATCCAGTGGATGTGGTATATTTGGATTTTCAAAAGGCTTTTGACAAGGTCCCACACAGGAGATTAGTGTGCAAACTTAAAGCACACGGTATTGTGGGTATGGTATTGATGTGGATAGAGAATTGTTTGGCAGACAGGAAGCAAAGAGTGGGAATAAACGGGACCATTTCAGAATGGCAGGCAGTGACTAGTGGGGTATTGCAAGGCTCACTGCTGGGACCCCAGTTGTTTACAATATTTATTAATGTTTAGACGAGGGAATTAAATGCAGCATCTCCCAGTTTGCGGAAGACATGAAGCTGGGGGGCAGTGTTAGCTATGAGGAGGATGCTAAGAGGATGCAGGGTGACTTGGATAGGTTAGGTGAGTGGGCAGATTCATGGCAGATGCAATTTAATGTGGATAAATGTGAGGTTCTCCACTTTGGTGGCAAGAGCAGAAAAACAGATTATTATCTGAATGGTGGCCAATTAGGAAAAGGGGAGGTACAACGAGACCTGGGTGTCATTGTACACCAGTCATTGAAAGTTGGCATGCAGGTACAGCAGGCGGTGAAAAAGGCAAATGGTATGTTGGCATTCGTAGCACAAGGGTTCAAGTACAGGAGGAGGAAAGTTCTACTGCAGTTGTACAAGGCCTTGGTGAGACCACACCTGGAATATTGTGTTCAGTTTTTGACCCCTAATCTGAGGACAGACATTCTTGCCATAGAGGGAGTACAAAGAACGTTCATCAGATTGATTCCTGGGATGGCAGGACTTTCATATGAGGAAAGACTAGGCTAATACTCGCTGGAATTTAGAAGATTGAGGGGGGATCTTATTGAAACGTGTAAAATTCTAATGGGATCGGACAGGCTAGATGCTGGAAGATTGTTCCCAATGTTGGAGAAGTCCAGAACGAGGGGTCACAGTTTAAGGATAAAGGGGAAGACTTTTGGGACAGAGATTAGGAAAAAGTTCTTCACACAGAGAGTGGTGAATCTGTGGAATTCTCTGCCACAGGAAACAGTTGAGACCAGTTCATTGGCTATATTTAAGAGGGAGTTAGATATGGCCCTTGTGGCTAAAGGGACCGGGGGTATGGAGAGAAAGCAGGTACAGGGTTCTGAGTTGAATGATTAGCCATGATCATACGGAGTGGCGGTGCAGGCTTCAAAGGGTTGAATGGCCTGCTCCTGCCCCTATTTTCTGTGTTTCTATCATCCGAACATCAACTCCCTAATCATTCTGCATCACTTATTAATTCCTTTTTAATTGATTATGGCTTAATTGAAATTTGGTGGCATATGCATCCTAGTGATAGAGAATACTCTTTTTTTCTCACATGTTCATAATAAATATTCGAAAATCGACTATTTTATAGTCGACCCTCGATTTCCATTTAACGTTCAGAAATGTGAACATGATGCAATTGTTATCTCTGATCATACTCCTTTAAACCTAATAATTGAACTGAAAGATGTTGCTTCTACCAGACCACTTTGGTGTTTTCCAGAACATTTGTCAAAGAGGTTCTGGATTTGTTGAGTTTATTGAAACTCAGATAAAAGAGTTTTTTCTCTTTAATAATACAGGAAATGTCTCAAAGTTAGTAATTTGGGATACATTAAAAGACTATTTAGGTGGTCAGATTATTTCATATATAGCTAAACTGAAGAAACAGACAAGAATGGAATCTCTAATACAAATTAAAGAATTAGATAACATCAGTGCTACCTCTCCAAATGTTGCTTTGTTTAGAAGAAGAGTTGAATTACAATCATAGTATAATTTATTACTAAGATATTTGCTTAAATTGTAAAGTCAGTTTTATATTTTTGGGGATGACTTGGACCGGTTGGGTGAGTGGGCAAATATATGGCAGATGCAGTTTAATGTGGATAAATGTAAGGTTATCCACTTTGGCGGCAAGAACAGGAAGGTAGATTACTATCTAAATGAAGTTAGGAAAAGGGGAAGTACAAAAAGATCTAGGTGTTCTTGCACATCAGTCAATGAAAGCAAGCATGCAGGTACAGCAGGCAGTGAAGAAAGCTAATTGCATGCTGGCCTCCCTAACAAGAGGTATTGAGTATAGGAGTAAAGAGGTCCTTCTGCAGCTGTACAGGGCCCTGGTGAGACGCCACCTGGAGTATTGTGTGCAGGTTTGGTCTCCAAATTTGAGGAAGGACATTCTTGCTATTGAGGGAGTGCAGCGTAGGTTCACAAGTTTAATTCCCGGAATGGCGGGACTGTCATATGTTGAAGGATTGGAACGACTGGGCTTGTATACACTGGAATTTAGAAGGATGAGAGGGGATCTGATTGAAACATATAAGATTATTAAGGGATTGGACACGCTGCAGGCAGGAAGCATGTTCCCGCTGATGGGTGAGTCCAGAACTACAGGCCACAGTTTAAGAATAAGGGGTAGGCCATTTAGAACAGAAATACGGAAAAACGTTTTCACCCAGAGAGTGGCAGATATGTGGAATGCTCTGCCCCAGAAGGCAGTGGAGGCCAAGTCTCTGGATGCATTCAAGAGAGAGTTAGATAGAGCTCTTATAGATAGTGGGGTCAAGGGATAAGGGGAGTGGGCAGGAACAGGGAACTGATTGTGTATGATCAGCCATTATCACAGTGAATGGTGGTGCTGGCTAGAAGGGCCGAATGGCCCACTCCTGGACCTACTGTCTATTGTCTATTGTCTATTACCAATTTGGTTCACCCAATCTATATGTAGATTGAAGTCACCCATTGTAACTACTGTTCCTTTTTTGCACGCATTTCTAATTTCCTGTTTAATGCCATTCCCAACCTCACTACTGCTGTTAAGTGGCCTGTTCACAACTCCCACCAGCGTTTTATGCCCCTTAGTGTTATGCAATTCTACCGATATCGATTCCACATCCTCCAGACTAATGCCCTTCCTTTCTATTGCGTTAATCTCCTCTCTAACCAGCAATGCTACCCCACCTCCTTTTCTTTTCTGTCTATCCCTCCTGAATATTGAATATCCCTGGATGTTGAGCTCCCATCCTTGGTCACGCTGGAGCCATGTCTCTGTGATCCCAACTATATCATATTCATTAATAACTATCTGCACATTCAATTCATCCACCTTGTTACGAATGCTCCTCGCATTGACACACAAAGCCTTCAGGCTTGTTTTTACAACACTCTTAGCCCTTACACAATTATGTTGAAAAGTGGCTCTTTTTGCTTTTTGCCCTGGATTTGCCTGCCTGCTTGCCACTTTTACTTTTCACCTTACTACCTTTTGCTTCTACCCTCATTTTACACCCCTCTGTCTCTCTGCACTTGTTCCCATCACCCTGCCACATTAGTTTAAATCCTCCTGAACAGCAGTAGCAAACGCTCCCCCTAGGACATTGGTTCCAGTCCAGCCCAGGTGCAGACCGTCCTATTTATACCGGTCCCACCTCCCCTAGAACTGGTTCCAATGACCCAGAAGTTTGAATCCCTCCCCTAGCACCATTTTTCAAGCCACGTATTCGTCTGAAATATCCTCCTATTGCTACTCTGACTAGCACGTGACACTGGTAGTAATCCAGAGATTATTACCTTTGTGGTCCTACTTTTTAGTTTACCTCCTAACTCCCTAAATTCACCTTGTAGGACCTCATCCCGTTTTTTTAAACCTATATCGTTGGTACGTATGTACACCACGACGACTGGCTGTTCACCCTCCCATTCCAGAATGTTCTGCAGCCACTCAGAGACATCCTTGTCCCTTGCACCAGGGAGGCAACATACCATGCTGGAGTCTCTTTGCGGCCGTAGAAACGCCTATCTATTCCCCTTACAATCGAATCCCCTATCACTATAGCTCTCCCACTCCTTTTCCTTCCCTCCTGTGCCGCAGAGACACCCATGGTGCAATGAACACGGCTGCTGCTGCCTTCCCCTGATGAGCCATCTGCCCCAACAGTATCCAAAACAGTATATCTGTATAGGCGGAGTATATCTGACACGTGTCAGGTGTTGCCTTGTGGAAGGATCAGCCAGGTTTAGACTCACACAGTGAAGGTGGAGAGCGGAAGGATCTGAGAATACAGCTCCATAATGCCTAGATAGGCTCTTGGGACATTGGCCCTCATAAACCAAAGGGCTGAGTACAAAGATTGTGATGTTATGTTGAACTTGTTTAGGGATTTACCGAGGACATACCTGGAGTAATGTGTTCAACTCTGGTCACCTAACACAGGAAATATATCAATATGCTTGAAATATTACAGAGAAAGTATCTAATTCCAGAGAGCATGCATTTCAGGTGAAATGGAGAACACTACCTCATTTGTCATTTTACCACCATTCATGTATTGTTTAATTTTGTCTAATGTTTTCTCTTTGCCGTACAGAGCTACTGTAAGAATCAATTTATATAAGTTTTTTAAGACACCAATATTGAATCTGACTCAGAATAATTAACGGAGATGTGTATTGCAAGATTTTCTTTCATACGCATAGTGGTGAGTGTCTTGCGTGAGTGCCAGGGGTGTTGGTGGAGCCAGATGAAATAGAAGCTACCATGAATGTGTGGAGAATGGAGGGTGTGGACCTGGTTTAGGCAGAGGGGATTGGTTCAGGTAGGCATGCATTATAGATCAATTCGTTTACAACAACGCACTGAGCAGAAGGGCCAGTTCCCCTGTCCACTGATGTACTGTTCGATGTTGCTGAGACCACAGCTGGAGTGTTGTGTGCATATCCGGTCGCCCGCCTCAGGGAGGATGTGATTAGTCTAGAAAGGCACAGAAATGATACAGGAGTTTTGCTGCCGGGACCGGAGGACTCGAATCAAAAGGTGACTGTACAGTGACTGTGCAATGATCCCAGTACTGATGGCGATGCAACACTGATTCTGCATTCCTCCACCACAGACCCCTCTGTCACTATGCAATTGTAGGGTGATGTTAAAGGTGGCCAATAGCACAAATGGTCCATAATTCACAAACATTGTCTTTAAGTTGATGTGTTCGCAGCAAGAGGTAGTGCCTGGCATAATGGCGAGACTGTAAGGGGATGGTTTTTCATTTCTTCATAAGTGAAGTAAAGGTCTGCAGCTTTTATTTAGCACATAAAGAGACTCAACCACGGTCTATTCACAAAATCCTACGAAATCACAGCAAATGTGCACTGCCCCCGGACGGGCCACCCGCCACTGCAGTCGCACAGTGCAGTGGGTAAAACTACAAAAATGAATGTGAATTTCCACCCCTCCCTTACCTCCAGCAGCACAGTGATTGTGGGTGGAAGTTAGAAACAGGATGTGTCACTCCAGTGGAGCTGGACCCCAGTAGTCAGCGTGAAATTCAGCTGTCACGTTCCAGACTACCTGAACCTATGGTAGTTTTAATCGTTTCCATTCGTTTCTCTCCTACTCTCTTAAGTTCCAAGAAATGAAGAGCCATCCTTGCCTACCTCTCCCTATAACAGAAGCCCGATATTCCTTGTAACGTCCTTGTGATTTTCTCCAGGTTGACTTCTCTCTCTCTCTCTCTCTCTCGCTCTCTCTCTCTCTCTCTCTCTCACACACACACACGCACACACACTCACACACACAATATCTATCTCGTTCTCTCTATCTAACCATCCCCACACGTACCCCACTCTCGTTTCGACACCTCATTCAGTCACAATTTCACGTCTTCCCTTGCAACTGCATTCATGTCTTTCCGCTGTTCATACTGTCCCGGCGCTGCCGATCGATGGGACGATGCGCCCGGGATAAACACCTGTGAGCAGGCGGTAAATCTGGGTTGCGCTCAGGATTTGGCTTTATTAATGAAGTGAAGCACCAAGATCACCGGGTATTTCACCGCGCTGATCACCTGCTCCCTGGATTTCGATTGAGTCACCGCGTAAATAAATGTGTTCGTGCAGCAGCTGAAATTCCTCAGCAAAACCCCGATGCGGTGGAAGATCCATTCAGAATCATTGAAATCGCATCCTATTCCTTTGATCTCATAATACATGAAATTTACAACGTTCGTCGTCCACAGGAGGATGAAGCTGCGGAGAGGGTGAAGAGTAAAATCACCGACCTCGTCCTGCTCTCCATCTCCGGGTCACTACGATTCTCCTGGTTGCTCTGACCCCTCAGCCCCATACGGACTCGACTGGTCACTAAAATGTGACTGACCGTCAGAGCGTTGAGCAGCAGAATCACAACGAAAGGGATGAACGGAGTTAAAACCGTATCGAGCCAACCATTTGCTCTCCACCAGGGGTAATTGGAAATATAGTCCATGATTATGCAGAACCACGGTACATTGTCGATTATCTCGCTGGGTTCCCATAAGAAATAGCGGGTAATGTTTTTCAGACAGCACAGTACGGAAGTTGTTGTTAGAATCACAGCCGCAGTTTTCCCGGTGCAATATTTTGTTTTCAGCTTCTGACAGCAAATCGCCACAAAGCGATCAAAAGTGAAGGCGACGCTGAACCAGACAGAACAGTATGTGGCTAAGAACCTCAGTACCTCGATAACCCTGCACACAGGGGTAATGTTCAGAAAACTCCGCGGGAACTAATAATCTTTGATTCGAAACAAAATTACCTCGATGACAACGTTCAGTAGATCCGCCGTTGCCATGGCCACCAGGTAGCGAGTGGAGCAGGTAGAGAGGCCGCACTTCCCCCGGGACAGGATCACAATCGCCACTAAATTTACTGTAGAGAAAGAAGGAAAGATGAGAACAAACACTGGGCATTACTGAACACATTCCCCGGCAATTAACACGTGATCAAGAGTGCGAGAGTCGGTTACGGCTGCTAATTTAACATCAGAGACGGGCCACACTGTCTTTGACCTGCCACCTTCAGAGCGGTGTTAGAACGATCTGTGGGGAAGCGTGGGCGATAAAACGAGCTGCATGACGAACGGTCCGTGCTGATCCCGATTCCAGTCGCTGATGGGGCCGGTTTCACTGATTTAACCGTGTCTGCAGGCCTCTGGAAACTCCGCATCTGTTGGTGCTGAGAAGGGATCCAGGGGGAAGCAACTCACGGAAAATACAAGAGGAAATCAGCAGCTCTGGCGTCATATATGGACAGTTACAGCCACAACTTTTCGGGCCGAGAGCCTTTGTCAGGACTAAACAGTGCTCCAATTTACGACAGGTCTCAAAAGCAAAGTAAGGACAACTTATCAACCAGAAGCCCGCTGGCTCGCCTAATGGATTAATCCTGCAGCGTAGCTCAACTCGATAACACACGTCAGCAGATCCATGGACACGGGTTCCAGTGATCCAACTCAATTACTGACCAACAAGCCGAGGAATCTGACGTTGGCAGACTCGAAAGTCAAACGTGAAACACAGGATCACGTGTTCAATTTGTTTAATAACTCAGAAACAGTGAACTTACCAATGTAAAATATTCCCTGACGCACTTCCTCGCAAAGATGCCCGTCCCCGACATTGGTACAGCAAGGGACAAGGTCCCATTAAAACCCTCCCTGTCACACGTTCCCGCAGAGATCCTGTCTCCAGAACTGGGCAAGCCAAGACAAGGTCTCATTAAAAACCCTGGCAATCTCATTTTCCTGGTGAACTGCCTGACCCCATCAATGGTTCAAGTCTGCAACAGGTCTCATTAAAAAAATGCCAGTCCTTCTTCCACTCAGAGTTGCCTGCCCTAAGCACTGGGGCAGGTTAGCAGAAGGTCTCATTAAAGCCTCGCCAGCGTCACTTTCCCGGAGAGATGCCTGTTCCCAGCACCGGAAAATCTCTGGACAAGCTCCCATTAAACCCTGCGAGTCTTACTTCCGCGGAGTGCTGCCTGTCCCCGTTTGTACAACTCTGGAAAACGATCCATTAACAACCTGCCGCTCTTACTTTTCCGGAGGGCTGTCTGTCCCAGTACTGTTAAATGTCTGCCAGTATTACAGTCCCGGACGGCTGCCCCCCAGGTAACTGGTAAAGCTCTGGACAAGGTCCCGTGAGAAAGTGCTCATCACACTTTCCCGGAGACCTGCTTATTCCCAGCACTGGAACAAACCTGGACAAACTCCCATTAATACCCGGACAGTCTCACTTTTCTGGAGACCTGCTTGTCTCCAGCACTGCAACTCAGATCAATATATCATTCATACCCAGCGCACCACACTTTCCCGGAGAGCTGCCTGTCCACAGATCCGGGACAAATCTGAACAATGTCAAGTTAGCCCCCCTCGCAATCTCATTTTCCGGAACTGCCTGTCCCCAGATCTGGGAAAGCTCTGGTCATGTTGTTGTTAAAGTACCACGTGTTCACTTTGTTGAATAACTCAGAAACAGTGAAGTTCACAATGTAAAACCCATCCCAGGCATACCTTCCCGGAGAGCTGCCTATGTCCAGCACTGGTACAAGTCTGTTCAGGTGTCACTAATGGAGCAGATGTTCACTCTGATCAATAACTCAGAAACAGTCAACATCTCATTGCCTCACTGTCCTAGTCGCACATTCCCGGAGAGCTGCCTATCTCCAACACTGTCAGCACTGTGGACAAGATACCATTAAAATTCGAGTCAATCCC